>NC_079375.1:6380059-6680059 GCF_021018895.1 Seriola aureovittata
TCTCTCTCTCTCTCTCTCTCTCTCTCGCTCTCTCGCTCTCTGAGCGGCCTGATTTACAGTTCAGTCCACTGCTTGTGCCTGGCTTCCTAACGCAGGCCAGCTACATCTCTGTGTGGTTGACCGCGTGTCTGTGGGCCTCTGTAATTACCATTCAGCCCTGCATGTGTATATGTGTGTGTGGGTCAGATGCAGCGCGTTACCGCTGTGATCTGACACTGTGCTGCCAGCGCCGCTCTGGCCACAGGCGAGGAAGCTCCGTTTCTCACAGTCGATTCTTGAACAGCACTTTTGCTTGAGCTGAACATTTTTGCAGCCTGATCATGCAAGCAAAGCAAGCAAAGCAATTCTTGCACTGCAAGCACCTGTCCCATCTCTCTCCTTTTCACACACACACACACACACACACACACACACACACACACACACACACACACACACACTTTCTTTTTCTCCCTTTTCTCCCCGCCTCCTCCCACTCTTTTCTCCCATCACAAGAATAGAGCAGAGGCGCAGATGAAAAGAGACAGGCCAAAAGACAGAGAGATGGAGGCAGGGAGAGACGAAGAAAGGAAGAGACAGCGGGGTTCAGTCCTAATCTGTTGACAAGAGGGGATGTTTGAGGATAAACAGCGGCAGAGCAGGAGCGCTCAGGAAGCAGAGAGAGAAAGAGAAAGGGCCCAATTGGCTTGAGTCTCAGCTTCAACAGCAACCCAGCTGGACCATCAGTGTTTGATGGTTTACAACTAGATGCACAAGTTTGCACCCAAAGTGAGCTCCAGCCATTCTCTCAAGATGTATCCAGAAATGCTAAAGGCAAAGGCATCTGGGCTTTCTTTAGATTCCTGAAAACTTTTTGCCTCTCATCCCAAACATGTCATCTCGTCCAGTCGCCTTTGAATCAGCACTTAACGTGACCTGAATGACGGAGAATTTAACTTAGTCCAAAGTATGAGATTGTCTTTGATTACTGGTTTTGAGATCTCCACTGTGACGCCCTCAAATGGTTGTGTAATTCCTTTATGAATCATCCAACAACAGAAATATTCTCACATGGGTTAAGTCATGACTGTTAAGGCAATTTACAGCATGGAAAGATTTAGAAAACGGCATGACAACACACCAGCATGCTGTGTAGTTAAGAGAGTCTCAGAAATGTCCAAGTCATGAAACACAGTTTCATTAAATTTCATCTGTACGACCTCCGATGAGCAGATTTCCTTTAGAGTGCTGGCTTATGGCAAGATAGGAGTGATTATATAATGTCCAGCAAATTCAGCTATTGCTCATTTGCTATAGGAAACCCACAGTTGCATCGCTGGATTTGCCCAGTTATTGGCCTTGGGGCAAAAATCCAGTGTTGGCTGCTATTGACTAAGCCTAATACTAGCAAGACCGCCTCTCTGTGCACTGTGTGTAGAGTGGGGCCTTTAAGAAGACAAATGAAACTGATCCATTCAGAAATTACAGACCATAAGATCAGAGTGTACACTTAAATGATCAACGTGATAAATCTAGTGTTTTAACAGGAACCGTCTTTTAGGCCTTTTCACACAAACGTTAGCGCTGCAAGAGAAACTGTCGCCCACTCGTTCATTTGAATGCGGCCACACTGTTGATGCAGCGCGTTGCCAATTCAGAGAACAAACACAGGGTCAGCCGCCAAAAAAAGCAAGTTGAACGTGGCTCAACTTTTGCTTCGATAAAATGCGACGTCAAACAAAGAATCTGTGTAATTTCAGATGATATCCTAATTTAGTGATGATTTTCACAAACTAATATGCCGTAAATCAAATTACCACAAACAAAACATAGTGAACTTGTAGGGCCCCTGACGGTCTCGGGCCCCAAGGCAGTTGCCTGCTTTGACATGAGTGAAAAACACAGCTTACATCAGTAGAATAGAAGTGATGGGTTTCCGTCTTGTGCCCTTACTCCGGAGAAAATAAAAATCACAAATCGAGCATTTATATTCAATACGTGCAAGAAAAATATTCATTTAAAAACTGCTTGTGCAAATATCATTGTTCGATATACGAGGCAACTGACCATGTTCATCTTCTGGAAGGATTTTTTATCATTTGAAGCACCACTGATGAGCATTTCTTGCATGAGCAGACTCAGGACGAATCAACCCCCCAACCTTGGCCATTAGTGCCATACTGTACTGATTGTGCCATAAAAGCGAATATAAAAGGTTGACTGACTCTGTCGGTCTAATTGGGTGGTAAAAAAAAAAAAAAGAAAAAAAAGAAATCCACTTGAATACAAAGCGTTGTACTCTCAAATGAAGATAATTAAGAATGACATGACATGCCTTGTTTAAGAGCAGAGTGGAGGTTCAAACAACAACAGCGGTGCAGTTAAGTGTGTGCGTGTGTGCGTGTGTGTGTTTGTGTGTGTGTGTGTGCGCGTGTGTGTGTGTGTGGGCCTCATCCCAAAGCCCTCCAGTACCTGACAGATCTGATATCCTTATGGCGTGGGAAGCGTAATCTGAGGTGACAAGGAACAGCAATTAAAATAAATAAATAAAATAACTGCCACAATTAGCTGTCGCTTGATTCACCGCAATGCCCCGATAATCTAGTAATCTGCTAAAACGACAGCGGCAAATTCCCCCTCCTCCCCCTCCTCTGCACAGGCTGATGTGTGTGTGAGTGTGTGTGTGAGTGTGTGTGTGTGTGGGAATGAAAGACTGAAAAGTACACAGATCCTAGCAGAAAGCGGCGACTGGTATTAGGACTGACACCCGTCAATCTTGCTGATCTGTCAGCCTGAATAATGGAGGACTAGTGGACTGGGAGAGAGAGAGAGAAAGAGAGAGAGAGAGAGAGAGGAGGAGGAGGAGGAGAGTGGGAACTAGGAGAGAAAGAAAATGAAGGAGTACATGAGGGGAGAGAATAAGACGAAAGGATGAGGCCAGGAGAGGAATTCAGGTGAGAGGAGGAGGGCAGAGGAAAGGCAACGGTCAGAGGGGAATGAAATATCAATGGAAAGAGGGCAGAGGAAGAAACAGGGGAGAAGTGTAGAGGGGGTCAGGAGAGTGCAGGAGAGAGAGAGAAATGAAAAGGAGGAGAAGGTGGAAGGTCGGAGAACAGGGCTGGGGAGCTGAGATTTATTTGTGGAAGGGTCGGAGCTGTAGAGAACAGGAAAACAGAGGAGAGGATGAGGGGAGAGAAGGAGGTCATGGCAGAAATTTTTGGGTAGGAGGAGGAGAGCAGAGGAGTGACGGAGGGAGGAAGATTTCTGTGGGAGGAGGGGGAGGGTGAAAACATGTATAGAAGGGGAAGGGAAGAAAGAAGAGGAAAGGGGATTTGAAGGTGTGGGTGAGGCCAGAGAAATGTAGAAGGGATGAGGAGAAAAGAGGATGAGGGGAGGAGAGAGGAGAGGAGGGTAGTAGAGTAAAAGATGGAGGATACATAAAAGGAGGGAGGATGGAGTGAGAGGATGAGAGGGTGAGGGATGGAGAGAAATTTGGATTGGACGACAGCAGAGGAGTTGAAGAGGAGGAGAGAATGAAAGGAGAGAGAAAAGGGGGAAGAGAGCAGAGCGGAGATTTATGCGTGTGGCGGGGTCGGAGCGAGGGAGCAGGAAAATAAGAGGAGGAGAGAGAAAAGAGGGTGAGGGCAGGAGAGAAAATTGGAGGAGGAAGAGGGCAGTGGAGAAAAACAAGAAAGATGAAGGGAGATGCAGCGGCGTGGATGAGCGTGGCAGAGGAGGAGTGGGAGCTAACGGGAGGGAAGGAGGAGGAGAGCAGAGTCGGGCAGAGATTTATGTGTGGAGAGGGTTGCTGTGAGGGAGCAGAGGGAAACAGCCAGGCCTATTATAGATGGGTCTCTCCTGGGAGAGCAGGTCCTGGAGTTTTCCAGGCATTTCCAGCATATTTCACCGCCGTTCCAAGCAGCACGCTGCAGTGCACAAAGCACCGCCCTCGACAGAGTCCTCAGCCCTCCAAGGATAAATAAAGTGGGTCCCTCTCACTGCATGAGTATTCAATAAAAGTGATAAAAGGCTGGAAGTAACCCTTCTTAGCTTTTTTTTTGGGGAGGGAAAGTGAGAAACTAAACTGGCCACCCTCTCCAAGGAGAAGCTTTCAAAGAAATGCAGACATCAAACATAAAAGCACCAAAAGCATAAAAGTGTTTCCTTTTATATGAAGGAAAATGTCAACAAAAAGGGCTGCGAGATCAAATAAGCTGAGTGTGGAGGTAGTTTATGGTTGTGCTTCTCTCTCTCTCTCTTTCTCTCTCCGTTTCTTTGTCTGCCTGTGTTTTCTCTCGCTCGCTCACTGTCTGAGCGTCTCATGTGTGGAGGTGAGAGAGAACAATTGAATGGGCCTCCCACATAAAATCCATTCAGAGACATCTTGAGGAATAAGAATGAGAAATTGTCCGACGCAGTGAATTAAATCAATCTGATCCATTACAAGATCGCTATCGGAAGGCTTTCCCTTTTGTCTTTGCCCTGGATTATGCATGCAGCTGGATAAGTGCACTGTGTGTGTGTGTGTGTGTGTGTTGTGTGTGTTGTGTGTGTGGATGTGCGCTCTCTCCACAACTTACGTAGCACCGTGTCTCGTGTGATCAATGAAAGAATTACTCAGTTGCGAGTGTTGAATTCAAATTTTGCCACTTGTTAGGGCTGAAATATACATCATGATGTCCTGGGGGGGGGGGGGGGGGGGGGGGGGCACAAACACAAACACCATGTAACTGCAGCATCATTGGTTTAAATCTGGTTGGGGACCAGCTGATCTTCATCTTCCTCTCTCTCTCTCTTTCTCTCTCTCTCTCTCTCTGTCCCCCTCTCTCTCTCTCTCTCCCTCTCTCTTCTGCACACCATCAAGAAGATAAATGCAAAATATGCAAAAAAATTATCTTAAAAAGTTGAATCAAAAGAGTTCTAAAAACTGTCAAGTACCAAAAGGCATCAAATGTCTGGTAAGATTTGAAATCTTGTTTGCTTATCCTTTGATGAGATATAGTCCAGATTTAAAGTATTTAAAGCTTTAAATACTATAAGCTTTGCTGACTTTTTTTTAATTAACATTCATTCAAGTTTTTTTCCTTTTGCCAAACTAAGTAGCAATTTAGAAAATTAGGAAAAAACTGTTAATTAAAACATGATATTTGTCAGTTCCAGCCCTGATGCCATGCTATACCATATAATATACCACAGTGGTTCCCAACCAGGTACGAGGCCACAAATTAGTTCTGCCAGACTGCGAGGAAGCTACATGATTAGGCAAATAAGGTACAATTATAAATCTTTATAAGTTATTTGTGCAGTTTTTGACCTCAAACCGGGCATGACCTGCATCCTTTCCTTATCCCACCTTGCCTGTCACATGCACAACATTAGGATACTGATGTTGAATTTATTGTACACTGTAAATCATCAGTGTCAGTAGCTTAGCTACTCGATTTGCATGTTTTCCTCCTGTTGCTGTTGTAACCTGCTGGACAAGGAGAGTTTCTTCAGGACAGAGGGAAGGTAACATGCATGTTATAATATCTAAATACATGATAAACCTTTGTTTTAGTTCGCCAGTCAAAATTTGGTTGGAGACCTCTGTCGTACCACATTATATTATACTCAATATACTTTCTATAAAATACCACATCGTCATTTTTCAAGTCCTCCCTTTTATCCTCCTCTAACAAGGCAGTTACTAAATTCTATTAAGACTGCATATCTTATTCAAACTAAAGCTTCTGCTGAAGGAAAAGTTTGTAATATTTAATACTTTCCCTTTCAAAAATCCAATGCATGACGATCATAATCCTAATTTTTCACAGCCTACAGACCCAGTATCCACTGGCTCCACTTTCACTTAATTTAACATTTAGCGCCTTCCGATCTTTCCCACAGAGGCTTTTCCAAACTTATTTCCCTTATCAGAAACTGAACTTGTGTAACCAAATGATTTTATTGCGTGGGTACCACGACCAAGTTCTTTTTCTTTTTTTTTAAGTCTCAAGATATCCTTCCATCCCTTTTATTTCTTCTCCTTTGGTGGATTTTAAACGGTGATGAAAGAAGCAGCAGCGATTTAAAGATGGAGATGGACAACATGATTACAGATGATGAAAGCCGGTATCCAACACCACCCACTCTGTTTGTGTTTCCATCCTCCTTCTGTCTGTCTATCTGCCTGTTCCTCCTCTCTCCCCTCTTATGTTTTAATGTGAGTCGATAACTATCAGGGACTGATAACACCCTGGGCTCCGCTCGGCTTGGTGAGGCTCGATGAGGCGAGGAGAAGGCGAGAGCAGAGCTGGGTAGAGGTGGTGATGGTGGTGGGGGTGACACTATCTCCCCCTCAGTGAAGCCTGATACGCTCGGGTGCAGGAGATAAGCTAGCAGCTCTCAGCGGTGGCGGTGAAGGGGGACGGTGACGTCACGCCGCTCGTCTCTGACTCCTGTGGCAGTAAATGAAATTATGGCGTCACAGGTGGAGATTATGTCAGTGTGAGATTTGTCATTGTTTTATAAAAGGAGATTAGACAGTGAGTGTGTTTTTTGTTCAGTGTGACTTTACATTCTTGGGAGAGATGCACCTTGCAGGGTTCGTACTCATGGTTGTTTTATTATAATGTGTTTTTACAGCTGATATCTTGACTTGTCATAGTAGGGAACGCACAGGTGTTACTAACGACATTTATGGCTATTATGTTCTATTCAAGTACACCAGTAAGTCATGACAGTGTGACAGCGAACTGGCATGCACAATACAAGGACCCTGAAATTGAAGCAGCTAAACTGAGTAAAGCCGTTGTTCATTTTGTTGTTTACACCTGACTGTGATATCTCAACATGTCTGAAAAGGCCTGGTGTATCACTGATGTTATAGGGACAAAAATGTGTTCACTTAATGACATTATGTGGACCCACAAGACCAATATGAGGGCAAAAAGGTAGTCCCCAAAGAATAAACCATTAGCTTTAGGGATAAGACAGTGTTTTGTTAAGGTTATGTGTCTGTGTGTGTGTCTGTGTGTCTGTGTGTGTGTGTGTGTGTGTGTGTGTGTGTGTGTGTGTGTGTGTGTGTGTGCAAAGGCGAGGGCCAAAGGAAAAGGAATATAAAAGAGAAGTTCTGCTCCTACGATGCCAAGATGGGGCGAGAAAAAAAAGAGGAGAGGAAGCGAAGGAGCGAAAGCGAGCGTGTTTGGGAGAACGAGAGAAAAAGATAATTTCTTAGCTCTTCTTTTAAATAAGTCTGTTTCTATAGCAACCATCCAACCAGCCGCTGGAGAGAGAGAGGGAGAGAGAGACAGCGCGAGAGGGAGAGAGAGGGGAAAGTGGGGGTGCACCGGAGAGACAGACGGAGGGAGAGAGAGAGAAAGAGAGAGAGTTACCATAGCAACGGATGAAGAGGGAGGAAAAAGGACTTGGAGAAACTTGAAAAAAAACATATAGGAAGAAAATGAAAAGGCAAGATAAGCAAAGAAAGAGTGAATTTACGGCGCTGAAATGAATGGTATTTGGGCAGCATCAAGCAAGTTAATTAAAAATTTAATGAATTACTCATTACTCATTGAAAAAGTGATTATATTACTTTGCTTATAGAGTTGAGTTAGAGGGAGGGCAGGTGTTTCGGACACCCAGGGTTCAGGATGTAAAAATCAAATGTAAAATCTCTGCATATCTTCTGCATAAACTATGTGAAATAACTCGGAGAGTCGGAGCTCGGACAGACATGAATAATCAGTAGAAAAAATGAGCTACAATGTTATCCAATCATCAATCTTAAAATTATGTTATCCTGCAGAAGTTAAAGATTATGCTTTGTTGAAACCTGATGAAAGATACAGCAGTTTAAGTCAGAATCTTTGGATCAGTTTCATATGAATTTGGCACCTCAGTCGTGGTATCTTGTTTCCAAATGATAACTCTGTCTCATAGAAATTACTTTTATATCTCACTAAATTGTTTTCCCAATAACGTTGTGGTAACAAATGTAATCACAGGAAGGATTATGTTCTGGGGTAATTTTCTTCTTAATGTGGTTAGGGTTAGGTTACAAAAGCACTTTGGTTAAAGTCAGGGAAAAGAGCATTGTTTTGGTTAAATGTTGATGAACATGTTGTGTCCACAGTCAATGTGAACTGTTTCTCTATTAAATCAGACCATGATCTTTCCCTAAACTTAGCCAAGTCTCCCTTTACTAAGCCTTCACAACTGACATCTCATCTTCTTTATTTAGTACCTGTGAAATGAAAAATGTGACACTGTTGTTTAATGAGCAGCAAACCTACAATATGGAGGTATTTACTGCCCATAACTTAGCGCCAGTGGGTAGGTTCACACGTCCTCCAACTCTAAAGCAAAAACCAAGGCCTCCAGCTGCAAGTTAGCCACACAACATATAAAAAAGACAGTTTTGGAGTTTTGTTTCTAGAGGCACAGAGTAAAAATTGGGAAGACAAGAAAAAAAAATCAATCAAAATGTCGAAATAAAAAAGCCTTACCGGGCTTAGGAAATTGTAATCCCTTACACTACTCCTTACTGAGAAAAAAAAATCACATTGCTGTATTGCTCTGTAAATGGGAGATAAAGAGAGAACGAGCAGGGTAATATGGCTGTACTGTAGCCGGTGGAGAGAGGCTTTGCAGTGATAATAGTGGGTACGGCTGCTGCCTGATTGTCCATTCTCAGCTCTTGACCACACATGACCTCCATCACTGTGCCGAGAGGGCGAGTGAGCAATGAGAAACAGTGAGGGGGACACGGAGAGAGAGGGAGAGGATTGATTGGGAGTCCCAGAGTTCAGACAGCTCTGACCACACAGGCCCCGATCTGTTTCCCCAAAAGCACTGAAGCTGCATGGTGATCCAAAATAAGAGCCGACACGGGTCATGTGGGGGGAGACTGACCAGATTCTTCATCCTATAAACCGATAGTGTGGAAACTTCAGTGTGTGTAGGCTGCGTGAGTGTGTGAGTGGTATGTGTTGTTTTCTAAATGAAATGGACTAAGTGAAAAGTGTGGTGCTGCAGGCTAATAAAAAATCAGTAAGATAAATTCAAATCAGTTTAGCTCATACTTTTAATAGTTTTAAAAAATGATGATGTTTTTAGCAAAGCAAGTGAGCTACTTATGGTTTGTGCCTAAATGTTCATTCATTCCTTTTGCAAACAGAATATGGTGAAGATAGTGAATGTTATAATGGATTTAGATCCACTTAAGGGCAACATACTCCAGCCATGTTGTGTACAGCAGGATACTATTATGTGATGTGCGTTATACAAGCCCACAGTGCACTTCAGAAACAACCATAATGACAGATGATTTAATCAAGGTACAGAAGCCTGAATAGAGAGTAAATTTAATAAAACTGCTGCTTCTCTGATGTATATCAACTCCTGAAAATAGCACTGGCGTATCTTGATTTGGCATCATGCAACAGTCCATGATCATGTGGGTGTGATGGCACGTGTGTGAGGCTTTACAGAGTTACAGTTTAAAGAACAAAACAATACGTGCAGGTGTTGTCATGTGCGTCATATGCTGTCGGTGTTGCATAGGAAGAATGAGCAGTTTGTAGTATTCATCAATAGGGGAAGGAGTAGATCAGATTTTATTGACATCAATGCCATTATTGATTCTGTTTATCGGTCCGACTTTTGATCAATTCCCTGAACGGTTCCTGATTTATTTTCTGTGTTAAAAAAGGTTTTTGCCACACAGTCACTACTGACTTAGCTTTGGCTATACTGTACAATGTAAATATAAGCCTGTAGAGTATGATTGTAACTTAATTATTAAATTTATCAGCTGCTTCAGGTGCATTCAAACATGTTTTAATTACAGAAACGTTCAAATATAAAATACAATTTACACTATTTGCTTGGCTGAATACATGGTGGTTATTATTTACTGAGAGATATGCAACCACATTGCCCAGTATGGTCAGCTAATCAAAATTTTAAATTAAATATTTAATCAATATACAATACATATGCGCTACTAGGTATCATTAGTCCTCTGGGAGGTTGCAGCTGCTGGAGTGCACAAGTTTCGATTGGTGCACGCGCATTTGGACGCTTGTATACAAGAGACGCGGCAGTCGTTTGCAGCGGCGGATCCCACCGTTGACGTTTATCAAACGTAATTAATAGTTGTTGCCAAACACGAAGTCACAGAACAGCCCTGTATGTGGCAGGTAAGCAAAACACAGACACACCTAGAGACACACTGTCAGGCTAGTTTAGCGGGACAGACAGACTAGAGAGAGATGCACTGCAAGCTAGCACCTTAACGTTAGCTTACTTTGTTGACATCAAACTTGGAGAGAACAGGTTTGCTGTTCCCGCAATTAATTCTCTTTTCGTGTCCAGAAGAATAGTTACACTTCATCCTTTCATCAAAGTTGGAAAAACTTAACACCCGTTTTCACACGGGAGGGATTTAGGGATTTTGCGTAATTTGCAGAGGGCTACGCAATTTGCGTAGTGAGCATATAGGCCCGCCCGGCTCTGGAAAACATGCAGTTATCAATAAAAGGAATTGATAAGGTCTTTTGTATATGATGCCTATTGTTCGGACAATGTGGTACCGATTCTCAACTTGCTGTTTGTTGCTCCTGCTGTCAATTTTTTATCTGCTTCCCTGGCAGAGGTATAGTCATTGAGGAATAAGCAGAGTGGTTGAAAGGTTCTTCTCATGGACAGATTCCTCAGGCTTTTTCTTCTTACCCCTGACTGGTCTATGATTTGCAAAATCAGTTTTAGGAGCTCCTGATTCCTGAGTCCTTAATCACTCCATTGATCAGTAAACAAAGAGCTTTGCTTTATACTCCTACAAATTAATCTGATTGACTATAATGAACATTTGGGAACCAGAATATGATGTAGGACATATGCTGTTGGATGTCAACTTCAGTGTGACCATTTCAAATATTTTCATCTTTACCTGTAAGCAACTCCTGTTGTGCACTACATAACAAAAATGTTCATTAACATCACAGTCATGCAGTTTTTTTGTATAAGTACATCTCATTTTGTCGTTTTTCCTATTTAAATGCATATATGGGAAAGCTTTAGTATCGCAGCTATTGATAGTTTATTTAACATCATCCATGTATACAACAATGTGTTTTCCATTATTCTTTGTTTCTAGACCTTATAAACAAGTGATACTAACTCACACTTTTTAGACCTCACATTTCTAGGGGAGGTACACGTCAGGCTATAATGTACGCTTCAGCTTAGGCGATGCTGTACGTATGGTGTTGATTCATTGCTGAAGTATAAACCAGGCTTAAGGGTTTTGACAAAGCACCCTAGCAGCCTAAGAATGATTTTGTTTTGAATTATTAAAAAGGCAGTGTGCTTTTATCAAACTTTTTTCCAACATAAAATGCTTCCTCTGTAAAGTTGGAGTGTGAGTGCCCAACCTTAGCCTCAATTGAATCAGAGCCTTTCACACTGAAAGTTTCTGCGCCCCAGCCTTCATGAATTGCTGTTTTCTCAACAGTACAGAAAATATCTTGTAGATTTGCCCTTTTGAAACGGCTCACAAAAAGTTAACTCATTACACACTGGAGCAGAGTGAAATTAATGGGGTTTGGAACAAAAGGTTTTGAGGAAGATTTCCTGACAATTCCCCACGCAATTACTTAATCCCTTGTAATTAGTCTCCTTGTTTGAAAAGGGATACACATTCTCCGTCTCCCCCTCTTTTCCCTGTTGAATTGGAAGATAAAACTGCAGACAAAAACAGCATGAATGTCTTTTGTGAATCATACTACCCGTAAACATCCACGCAGTCTGGCTTTAAACAGCAGTTATGATATATACAATCATTAACGATTTACATTTGCACCCGAACTTCGTAAGGGCAATTATTTTCCAAGAAGAATGGTCATTATAATTAGATGTAGGGGGGGCCAGTTGTTCTGCATAAATTAACCTTTTTGGATTTAGCTTCGCTGCACTCAGACATCAGACTGGAAAAATTTTTATTATTTTCTTCTTTTGCTTTTATGGACAATCATTGTGTGGTGAAATCACGGCAGCAGATAATGAGGAGAACATAGTCATTTCAATTCTGGCTCAGCCCACACAGGACAGCTGTCTATTTTAAGCTATAGCTGTTGGCCAGCGAACCATTAGCCTGTTTTACACCGATAGCAAATAGCCATTAGGCGTAAATGCAAGCCAGTTAGCCAACAGCCATCTGCCGCACACTGCAATTATGCTGCCTTAAAGTGCTGTTGGAAATATAGTAATTATGAGTTGAGCGTGCATTAATGACCCAACACAATGGTAAATGCGCCTGGGAAAGGGGGAATTTTCAATGATACCTGCTGTAACAGTCTGTGAAGTGTGTGTAAACTATGTCAATACTGATTGAGTTTATTAGGGTGGGTTGTTTTGTTAATAAAACAAAAAGAAAAACTACCTTTGTAGTAATGTAATTTCACTTTCAATATGACTGTCCAAAAGCATTTACGCACCAAAAACTTACATTTCCCCCCCTGTGACCTCAGCTGTAGCAGTTCTTGATGAGCTTTATAAAGCAGCAGGTGCCAACTGGAGTAGCTGGTTAGCTATTAGCTGCTTGTAGCTGTCTGTGCTGTTCATGTTGCGCTCTGTTCTGTTCAATGACAGTGGGCTCATTGAGACCCTGCTGCTGCTACTAGCTCTCAGTGTAAATCCGCAGGCAGTTTGGTGACTCTTTTCCTGGCAATGACAGCCGCTGTAGTCAGCAGCACATTCAGGTCAAGCAACTTGACTCATTTCGTCACATTCTGCCACAAGCCTTTTTGCTTTCACAATGCTCTGATTAAGTGGTACAATAGTTGCAAATCTGCTGGCGTGTTTGCTGAAGAGTAATTACTAGCGTCTGATAAGCGTTCTGGGGAAGTTTCCCAGCTCCATGATTTCCACTGAGGCTTTATCTCAATTGAATGTGATTGTCTTTGCCGAATTGGCTCAGCCACGATCCTGGAAACTGGCCTTGTCTCACACACATGATAAGACAACAGATTGCCTTGTACGCCGTCCAACCAAGAATAATGCTGCAAGCTGTAATAATTTACACCATCCGTCAGGGTTTCTCTACAACTACATGCCTTCTTCATCGAAGAGATAAAACTGCTGCTCACTGGCGAAGTCTGGGAATCAGAAATGGCATGTTGGAGGCACTAATTGGCCACAAAGAATGGAGCTCAGGCTTCTCGTAAACACATCATACAACATAAATACGGTGATGCAAATCAAGCTGTAGCGCTGCACGGAGATGGGAGGTGGAGGTGGAGGTGGGGTGATGGGATGTGAAGAACGAGGTTTCCCACTTTCTTAATGTGCCTTTTGTGTTTTGTGTGTGTGTGCGCGCGCCATGTGAGTGTGTTTGTCGGCCCAGCTTCCCCTCTCTCAGGATCCCTCTGTTTGTGTTACCATGGGGACGGCATGCTTCCTATATCTCTCCCTCTTAACCCCCCACCTCCACCAATACCACCACCTCTCTCTCTCCCTCTCTCCTTTACTCACTGGTTTCAGTGTTACCATGGCGACACATGTCTGTCTTGTCTCTGTCTGCTACCTGTTTCACATGCTGCCCTTCTCCCTGGGTCAGTCTCTTTGTCTGTCTGTCTGCCTCTCTGTTTGTCTGTCTGTCTGCCACTGGGTGTTCGTGTGCCCTTGGCTTGCCTCTCTTTGTTTACTCTTTGTTTGTTTGTTTATTTGTTTTATGTTTTATGTATCTGCATGACTGTCTGCATATCTGTCTGGCTGTTTTCCTGCATCGGTCCCTAGTCTGTGTTTGCTTTCTGCCTCACTCTTTTTTCCCTCTTTCTCTCCGGCTGACTGGCTGCCTGTCTGGCCACCAGGCTTTTCCACCTCTAATCCCTCCTCTCCTCTTTCTGCTCTGCTGCTCTGCTCTGTCGTTCTCCTAACATCAACCTCTCTCCCCTCTTTTCTTTTCTTTTTTCTTTTTCACCCCCTGACTCGATTGTTTGTTCCCACATCAAAACAGTATCCATTGAATGTCACTGGGAACACTGAGTAAAAAAAAAAAAAAAAAAAAAAGAAAAAAGGGAGGGATTTAGGTAATTTTCGCAGACGGCAGCTGTTGCTATGGCGACACAACTTTTGGATTTGCTGGGGAGAGCGGGGGATGAATAGAGGGATAGAAGGAGGGAGAGAAATGTGTGACGAAAAGAAAAAAGAAAGGGGGGAAGAAAGAAAGAAAGGCATGTCTTTGGTTCAGTGGTACATGTTGGCCCTGGTTTGTTCAGCACTGTGAGTCTTCATCCAGAATGTGGACATTTTGAGAAGAAAACATTACCTGAAGACAATAATTCATAATCCATTAAGTATCAAAAACCTAGGACCTATATGATTGTTTTTGTTAAGACAGGTAAAGCCAACTTTCCTTGCTTTCCATTAAAAGTAATGTCATTTTTTTTAGCTGTCAATCACTTTGTAGGAGCGCATGCTAGTTTTTATAAATCTCACTTTTCAGATGAAACCCTTCTCTGCTTGCTAATGCATGTGAAAAAAAACACTTCATTAAGCTCTCAGTGGTACACTCTGGCCTTGCTTTGTTCTGCCTCTCCTGCAGTTTTAACTAAAAACTAGATCACCATGTTAAAAAAAAAGTCATCATCATCTTAAGTCCATCAGTCAGTGAATTATGGAGAATCTAAAGTATCATCCCTTATAAAAGCACCGTCTTTGTTTCTACGAATCATGTCGCAATCGTGTTTGTCAATGCCTTCAAAATGGTTAAAATCTCATTTTGGATTGAATCCCCCTCCCCTCTGCGTGCTAATGCATTTAGAAAAACCACTTTATTATAATACGCATTTGAATATTCAAAGTAGGCAGGCAGGGGGGTGATAGAGGAGACCGGAGCCGTTGGGTATTGATGTAGAGCTGTGGAATTAGCTGCGAAACTTCTATTGATTCAAGCTGTGAGGACTGGAATATGAAACATGAGTGGAGGGGGGAGGGAGGGCAGAAGACCTTATCAATGAACTTGGAGAATGAAAGAGAGTGAAAGAGAACGAGGGTGCTCAGTGAAGGAAAAAAAAAAGAAAAACCAGATTAACAGTCAGCAGAGAATTGAATTAAAGGGAGACAGAAGGAGAGAGTGGGTGAAGAAAGAAAAGGAGATTATTGAGCAACACAGAAAGGGAACGAAAGAGACAAAGTACAACAAAAGTAAAGGAAAGAAAGAACGAGCACAAAGAATGCATGAAAGAAGGAAAGAAAGAGGAGACACATGATGAACCAACCAACGGAAACACTGAAGAATGAAGGAAAGATCAAATAAACTAAAAAGAGAGGGAACAGGGCGAAGAGGTCAGGGCTCGCCGCGAGTGACGCTTTAGCCTGGAGACGCCACGCTACAGTAAACTTTCCACCCCCGGACACTGCAAATTGTTGATGGGAAGACTAAGTTGACAAATGTCAAAGTTTACGTTTCATTACTGAAGGCAGGGGATGGAGAGAGGATGGAGGGAGAGATGGGTAGAGGAGGAGATGGAGGAGAAGAAGAACAGGGGGGAGGGAGAGTGGGAGGAAATGCCATGCATTCCATTAAGTGGCCAGAGAAAACCACAGAGAGAAAAGGGGAGGGGAGGAAATGACAGAAATGAGAGAGAAATACAGGAAATGGAGGAGGAGAGGTAGAGGAGGAGGGGTGGGGGGTGGTAGGGATTAGACCACCCTACAGAAAGACAGATAGAGATAGAAAGGGGGGGGGGGGGGGGTTATAAGCCAAGGAATGAAGAGCTCAATTCATCACTGTGCTCAACTGTGGTCCTGACCTCTGAAAATGGAGTTAATGTTAGACAAGGCAGCACTTAACATTCTGATGGCCTCTCTGTTTGTTCTTAAGTTGTAAAGGCAGAGCCTCACATTTCGCCTGTCCAATGTTCCAGCGCTTTACAATGTTCTCACTAAGGGATAACACGTTCCTATGGGACGACAGTATTCTGATCCAGGAAGATAAGGCTCCCCTAAATGTTTCAAATTGTTAAATAATCCCCAAACCAACAATCAACTGATCCTACTAACAAAGCCTGATATGTGACATGGAGTTTCACTGTCGTCCAAAAACTTTCAATGAGCCACATTGTTGGGTACTGTAGTTAAATCAGTCCTGCTGCCTTAAAAAAAACTCATAAGTGCACTAAATGCTTATTGGTCCTCAGCTGAAAACAGTCCTCACAAATGCAGTATTTAGTCCTGCTTGAGTAACATTTGCTAAAAAGAAAAAGTACTGTCCAAGCTGCTAGACATTACCTAGACTTTTTAAAAAGTACAATTATACATGAAACCATAGATTTGTGACCTATTTTTAAAGATTTACATCTTCAGTAAGAACAAGTGGACTTGAGGCTGAGTGCCACGTTGTTTGTTCTGGTCTCTTCATGGGCTTCATCGACAACAAGAAAATTAGAGTAATACCATCCCCAGGATGTGTGAAGATTAATGCGTCTGTGTGACCGTAATAGTCTTCACAGTCCAATAAGATCAGGTCTGTGTTGTAAAAGCATACTGGCAGTGAAATTGAAATTTAAGCATTTTTTTTCAAACTGTGCAACAACTTCTCAGTTCCTCGCTGCACTTGCCCTAGAAATGTAACCCTTTTTTTGGCATTAGTCCTTATACTTAGTGTCATAACTAGTCGATTTTTCAATACATTAATTTAATACACATAAATAATTGGTGGAAGAGAAAAGAATCACTGATTTCCAAAAGTGTAGGAAACATAATGAGAGAAAACTATTTCAATGCTTGACACTAATGACACATCACTGTTGCAAGCAAAAATAGCCTGAATTCAAAACAACACTGACCAGGCTTACTTAACTTTTCTGTTTCACTCAGTCAGTGTGGAAAAGACACAGTCTGAGGAAGGCCAGAGGGACAAAGTGACTGTACAAGCCTGTCTTTTTTTTTTTTTTGCATTTAAAATAAGGGCTCTGGTGCCTGACCCTGCTGAGCTGAGAAAATTGCATAACCTTTGAGTTGAGTAAATCTTTAGAAAATGAAGCACATAACCTCAGAAATGCCTTGGCAATTGAGCTCAAAACAAGGCTGGTTTTCTTAGCTCCACAAACTATTCAGGAGGTCAAGGCTGACTTTCACATGGCTGTATGATGTAATGATGGTAGAAATGAGCATAGATGTGTCTTGCCTCATACTAGAAATCTAAAGGCGTTCTCAAGGATCATCATGAGTAGGCTACGGTTTAGATTTTTACATGTTTAAATTTTAAGCATCCGACTGTTCTGGTTCGGTCTTCTCATCTTCAGCTGCTGTTAACGATCAGCTGGTGGACATGGTGGAGCACTTAGCAGCTAAAGAGACAGATATATTCTTGAGGAGTTGGTAGAGACCAAAAGCAGGGTGAAAAGAGAGGGAATATTTGTCAGATTGTCAGACACATGACTTCAAATGAATGAAAATGCTGCTCTGTAACCGCTGGGTGCAAATGAGCAATTGTTTGCTAACAAGTTCACCATGTAAACTTTGGTGGTTTTTGTTTAACACAACCATCTGGGTTTAGAAGGAAGCTGTTCAGAAAAGGGCATCTATCTTTCTCAATCTATCACAGGCTAACTTCAACCCATCTGATTCTGCATCCTTCCCACTTTTTTCCTCTACCAGCTGACAAAGTTGGTAAATGAAACTCTTGCTGAGTGAAAACATCTTTTCCATTGAGAAAAGCCCTCAGTGTCGTTCTCTGCTCTTCTTTCCACAGAGAAATAATCTCCAGTTCTCATATATATGGATGATGCTTTAGCAGCTTCAACATTAACCTCTTTAGGAGCAGCAATTGTTTATAATGGACAGTTGCTGTTGTCACACCTAAGACACGCCCCTAGCTGCACATAGATCCTCCCTCATAGGACGCTGATTGAAATGAACTACTGAGGGTTGACAATAGCTTGGGGCCTGCAAAGATAGATTCTCACTTGAGAGAAATCCAGCTTCCTTGCAAGGTTAGCTGATTAACCCAGTCCATAGAACAAGGTCGGTTATGGTGCCGATCATTCCTAACACAGCTGCACCTTGAGAATCAGGAGTTTCAGAGCAACATGAAGTGAAATAGTCACTAGAAAACAAACTGCACTCACAAAATGACTGATTGCACAAAATGAAAACAAATTGCAGACAAAGTGACTCTGCACAGAGGAGCATCTATGAGACTTTTTTTTTTTTTAAACGACTTTCTCTGAAATCAGTGTAACTTTACAGGTTTCTTATGTAGTGGTTTGAATATGTGGTGGTTTCTCCATTAAGTAACTGTTTACCTCTATATTTTTTATCTCACAGGAGTCAGTTCGTTCATTTCATTTCTCCTACAATGCTTGAAACTGCAAATACTTTACCCTCCAATATATTTTCCTGTGTCAGCTGCTGTTGTAACCTTGAGTCAAAATGCAATTTTTCAGCAAACCCATTTCACCATCTAGTAGCTGCACGGACACTATAACTGTTCCTGTTTGAGAGGAAAGGAGAAAGTGTTTTGTTTTTTTGTTTTTTTTTTTTGCTGAAGCCCTGTAACAATTTTCCTTTAGGATTCAGGCCAAGATGAGTCAGTATGAGGCTTGGACAAGCCTTGAACAAATGCCATGGACACGCAGTGATCCTGGTAGTAACGTTCCTGATAGTAAGATTCTTTGCATTCAGAGATATCTGGTGGAAGCAGACTCTGAGAGGAAGGCCTTTTTCCCACCACAAGAACTATATGGGTTTGAAGTGTTGTGATAGTTCCTCATGTTGTGTTGCATGTCTTCACACATGGTCACCCTCAGTGCCTGCAATGTAGCTTTCCACTCATAATTCCCTTGTATATTGTAATTTTGTGCACTCTGTGACTAGATCATTGATCAGCTCAAATATTGTTTTGCCAGCTTTTTTTTTTTTTAATTGTAATTTTGAACTTATTACCCATAATTATTTCAAATTTGATTGGAGAGCCCAAAGTTTCCACGGATACCAAATATGGCAGTTTTAACATTGTGGAAATGTACATAAATAATGCTCAACACAGCAAGAATATTTGCATCTTATGTAAGAGTGCAGCAGTAGAAACACTGCATTTTGCGTTTGAATACTCAGTGAATACTCACTCAATATGACTCCATATGAAGACCAGGCAGAGCACATGAACAGACTGTAAAAAGTCTTTACAGAAAGGCACTGTAAGACTGTAAATGACAGACAAGCAGATCTCGCTGTTGTCTCCCCAGAGGACGTGAACAGTTGATTTTGTGGCTGTTTGTTTTGCTGGAACGAGAAAAAGAACAAAACTTCCCTTTAGTCTGATGTTTCTGATTGAAGCGTGATGCTCATTCAGGCCGCGAGAGGAAGTGAGCTGTTTGTGATTCATATCTGTGAGTGTTTGATATCTAGAAGTGTGTTAGGGAGTTTACTGTATGTGAAGGGGTTTGTGGGTAAACACTGGAACAGGTTTCTTTTTGAGCGTTGGGGTAAAAAAAAAGTGCTTTGTGGAATGAGACGACGAGATGAAGCACATGTGAGCCCACTTACTGTTAGTAAGCAGTGATCAGGGTAACACAAAACAGCAGAAGTTAACATTTTACTTTTTCATGTGTTGACATTAGTTTTAGGTTACTTGTTAAAAAACAGTTCAGATAATAACTAACAAGTAAATTTACTCAAATGCCATTCACTGTTGAGGCCCTGAGGTACTTTTTTAATCTACTACACTTACATTTATAGATTAAGTTTTTTTTTTTTTTCTTTTTCCAACACATATCATATGGCAAGCTCATAAAATCTGATGCATTTCTATAACTACTGAACAACCTGAACTAGCTGCAACACTGAAGTGATGCTGACAGTAATGTACCCTGTGCAATTTTCATTGTCAACAAACACAGTTTCACACATCAGAACACATTGTACGTATCTCTACTATCAACAAATATGCGGAATACATTTCCTGAAACATGAAAAGCCTTTTTTTTTTCCAGTATTCGCAACAGCTTTGGGTCGTCCTCTTCTTGTCTTTTCTTGCCGTACTGCTGAAGTCACCTTTCCACTGCTAAATAATCACTATGCATTGCTGCCGTTATCACCTGTGTGCTCATGGTATGCATGCTCACTCTGTTAGAACATTAGATTCAAACAATATTAAAACCTGCTCATTAAACCAGTGCTTGACAGTAACAGTGCACATTTAATGCATCAGTAATTAAACAGTTACCTCACTCTGACACAAGCCCTCTCTTGATACTCCAGTGCATATCGCTGCTATTACTGGACTTATGTGCTTTTACAGACTTTTACTTATGTAGTTTCACATTGTGACCGGTCCAACTGCCTTGTGCTCCTTTTCAGACACTAATGATAGCTCTCAAGGCAGCGTGAGACAATGAGTTATTTTTAATTCACACTAACATTTGAAGATACAACAGCTCGTTAAGGTAAATTACACTCTTAACCACAAGACTCAGTGTCTAATATGGAACATTTATACTTATTTTCTTTGTCTCAGTTGGACACACATTCTCCTGCAGAGCTCCTCTTCAAGCACTGCTGTTTTGTCATCCGTGTGCTGTTTGTATATATACGTGTGTGTGTGTGTGTGTGTGTGTGTGTGTGTGTGTGTGGTGTGTGTGTGTGTGTGTGTGTGTGTGTGTGTGTGTGTGTGTGTGTGTGCTCTATGAGTGTGTATGTGTTGTGTGGATGGTCTGAGGTGCTGTTTGCCTGCTGATAGTCCTGTGACTGGGATATCCTCCCTCCAGCCTCCTCCTCATCATCCTCCACCTCCTTCATATTTTGTCTAATGAAAAACCTTCTGCTCTGTCTCTTGCTGTTACACACACACACACACACACACACACACACACACTTACAAACACACTTGAACACACAGAACCATACGCACACACTGAGAGGCGTCTTCTGATATGCAGACACAAACACATACAGCGTCGATGCACAAACCAAAAAAGCACATGAACACACAAAGATAGAGAAGCAAGTACACACTCTGAATGCCACAACGTATACATGTGTAAAATGCACATACACACACTTTTCCCATGGCTCTGCATGTGGGAGCAAAGAGCTGCCTTTAAAAAGCGAGTCCTCCGGTCCAACTCCACAGAGATCGCTTTCATTTCCCTCCTCCCTGCAGCAGTCGGTCACAAAAACAAGATTTTCTCACTGATGACTTTAGAGTAAAAAACCCAAATGAAAAATTCATCAAATTGGAAGAGAAGTCCAGGATTTTTTTTTTTTTTTTGCAGCGATTGAATGTGTGTGTGTGTGTGTGTGTGTGTGTGTGTGTGTGTGTGTGTGTGTGTGTGTGTGTGTGTGTGTGTGTGTGTGTGTGTGTGTGTGTGTGTGTGTGTGTGTGTGTGTGTGTGTGTGTGTGTGTGTGTGTGTGTACAAGAAATGGAACTGATGCATCTTTTCTGTGTCACTGCTAATGTCGCATGTCGCAAGAACCTCCGGGGGGCTGAAGTCTACACACACATGCACACGCGCACACATCATACAGGACTGCACACACAAGTCATTACACATATGATGCACACATACACACCCACATCACTCATACACACACACACACACACACACACCTATACACACAAACGCAGCTCACAGACACTCAAATGGTTCAGAGTCTCTATGCATATACACTCACATATTGTGTACACACACACACACACAACACACTTAATGTCATGTTCCTGCTGTGCATCATGGGAGTTCAAACTCCTTCACTCTGAACATTAAAGGAGGACTCAGTGCGTGTATCTGCTGTTGGAATAGGGTGGAGAGAATCAATTCTGCTTGTCATAACACACAAACACACACATAAAAAAGTAGATTGTGTTTGTGTGTGTGTGTGTGTGTGTGTGCGTGCGCGGGCGGGCACACGCTAATGCGGAGGAGCAGAGGTTGACCTCAGGCTACCGGCTAATTAAAACTCTACCAGAGAAATGAGGGAGAGAGGGAAGGAGGGAGGGAAAGGGAGTGAAGGAAAACATAGAAAAAGAGGAGTGGTTAGGAGAGAGATTGAAAAGAGAGAGACAGAGGGGAGGAGGAGGAGAAAATGAGAGAAAAAAGAAAAAGACATGAAGGGAAAGAGAGAGTTTTCTGGGGTTGTTTGAGTTTTTGTTGGTGGAGTTATTTGAACTGAGGGTCTGGGGGCAGAGTGTGTCATATGCTGTACAGATTAGAAAGCTGTCTGAAATGAGCTTGTGATTTTGTGCTACATAAATAAAACTGTGTGTACAAATGACTAATTCATGCTCCCAAATTAATAATTTGTGCTAATGAATTAAAAGAGCATAACATTAAAGAGTGATGCTCAAATATTGCGGAACATTATGTTTTACTGATGTCAAAGATGTCAGGATCGATCTATCGAATCAATCATCTATCACTGTATAGCCACGTGCACTACATGGTCAAAGCTGTGTGTGTGGACACTCAAACATCACATCAACCTGTCATTAACACAGGCATTAAAATTAAATTGCATCCTTTTTGCCGCTAAGAACCTTTCACTCCTCTGGGAAGGATTTTCCAAAGGGATTTGATCACATTCAGCCCCAAGAGCATTAGTGAGTTTGGGCATTGATGTTGAGCGACTTTCATGTTCATCCCATAGGTGTTGGACAGGCGCTGAGGTCAGGGCTCTGTGCAGGGCCAGTCACGTTCTTCAACACCAAACTGGGAAAACCATTTCTTTATGCACCTGGCTTTTTTGCATGGGGGCAATGTCAAGCTGAAACAGGGGCCCCCCCAAAGCTGAAGGACATTACGGTCTAAGCATCCCTAACAATATTACGTAATATGAAGACATGAACTCAATAACCATGGGAAATATCAATATCAAAATAACTAACTTGTGGGCATGAGTTACTAATTTGAGAACAAACATTTTACACCCGACAGGCTCTGTTCAGCAATTTGATAGTGATATGGAGGAGGTGGGGGGGGGGGGGGGGGTGAGAGAGCTGGAGTGAGGTCAGCAAGTGTGTGAAAGTGTGAACTGACACAACGACCTGGATGGCTGTTGGGAAGATGAGAGCTGAGAGAGAGAGAGAGAGAGAGAGAGCGCCAAGCTGTTTCATTCCATTCTGTATGTCACTCTTTAAAAATGTATTGATTTTTCCTATTAATTACTTCACTTTTCAGTGATACATATAAAGCCAATATAGCTTCACTGAGCTGGAAGACAGGGAGAGGGGGAAGATCGCAAGAGAGGAAGAGGAAACACAGGACGTCCATGTTTTATTCACACAGCAAATATACGATCAATGTCTCTTTATATAATTCATGGCTCATTTTAAATATTTCACTGTCACGAAGCCAATTAGCAATTTTAGCATGCAGCGTGTTCGTGTGTGTGTTCGTGTGTGTGTGCAGTTTTTATCATGCGTTCCTATGCGCGTGTATATTTTTAAGTTTTTGCCTGCCTAACCCCTCCCCTCTCTCCCCCTCAATCTGTGTACACATGTGTACCAGTGTGTGTGTGTGTGTGTTTGAAACAAGCCGACCCTGCCAAACAGGCTGCTGGGTCTGGGCAAAGGAGAGTGGGTATCGAGGAAAAAGGAGGGGAGGGGAAAGAGGAGGAGGAGAGCGTGTGTGTCAGCGCGCGCGTTTGTGTGTGTGTGTGTTTGTGTGTGTGCATGTGTGTCGGGGGTATGGGGGTTCGTAGAAGGAGGAGGAAAGAGTGAAAAGCCTAGATTGAAGTTTGATCTGTTTGTTCTCTCCCCCTTGTCCCACTTACATGTCCCCTAAGGAGCCCAGAGAAGGAAGGCAGGCTGATGTGTGTGTGTGTGTGTGTGTGTGTTCATATTTATATACGTGTGTGTATGTGAAACACAGCGACACAATCTCAAAGAGAAAAAATGAGCCAAAACAGATCAGGATAAACAGATAAACAGACGGATTGAAATAGACAGACTGACAGCGAGACGGGGAAAGATAAGAGAGAGAAGACATAAGCTGGAGAGGGCACAGAGATAGAGAGATGAAGACGGTGGGAGATGAGTTTAAAAAAAAATTCAAACACACAGATGCACGTGTACACACACAAACACACACACAGCAGCAACACAGAGTGATTGACAGAGACCGACAGACACGCCTACAGTCTGAAAAAAGGATGAGCAGAGAGGAGAGTGACAGAGGAAAAGGGAAAGATGGAGAGAGACGCAGTGATCCACAGCTGGATACAAATCGAAACCGACAGCAGAGAGACAAACAAAAAGACAGACAGGCAGACGGACGGACCGAGCGACAGTCACTAGCTGTATTTGTCCGTTTGTGTCCTCGGATCCTCCGTTAAACACCTTGTGACCAACCTTGTGTGGATTTGGTTAAAGTGATGACACGAATCATTGCCGTGGTCACTGTAATGTCAGTTTTGCCTCCGGTGTGCCTCGAGAGCAGTGATTCATGAGAGAAACACGGCGCTTAAGAGCCGTTGAGTTTGCTGTTCTAAACTCTCAGTATTTGTCAGTCTTTTGGAGGGAAATCGTCTGTAGCGGAGGAAATGATGCATTTTTGGTTTGTTTGTACCTAATAAATCGAGAAAAGCTCAAGCACCAGCCATTCGATCTTAATGGTGAAGCCAAAGAGGAAGCGCCCTAAAGAGACAAATCCAGAATTTGTGCTGGATGCTGGCACTAAGGTCCTAACTCAAGTCGCCGCATATCAGTTCAGAGGCCACATCCTTGAAAGGCTGTTTATGTCCTCATAAGTCAACAAGGCCTGTGTCCTTTCAATTGCTCCTCCAAAAGACAAAGAAATTTAGAAAAAAGGAGAAACTTCGCTGATTTCACATTTGAAAATATGTTTTATTACAAAATAATTCTTAAAGACAAATATATTTGACAGCAAGTTTGTTTGTTTGACGAGTTTCTTGCACCTTCTCCACTCCAGCCACGTCATGAATGCAGCACAACAGCAGCGGGTTTAGTTCTTCTGTATGCGTTCAGCCACAGTACTGCCGCACACTACGCAGTGTAGAAGTACTCAGCCCACAGTTACTTGCAAGGGCAGAATTGGACAGCTGTGCTGACTAAAACTGAAGTGTTTCTTCAGATACAGATGACACACGTGACAGAAAAGAGTATAGATTGTTTTTTAACACCCTTTCCCACCTTAGCTCCACCCAAAACTCAACATCACAAATGTTACTGTGTGTCAGTGTTTTTCTACAGTCTGTGTCAGTGTGAGCTGTGAAAGCCAAAAAAAAAGAAAGAAAAAGAAAAGCTCCCATCTACTCAAAACTTAAATTTCATCACCAGAAAATAAAACTTCATCCACAGGAAATATGCAGCAGTTTGAGCTCTGCCATTCTGTCAGGGTCTTTGCTTTGAGAGGCTGCAGCTGTGCTTTTCCTCGCTATTACTGCTGTGATGGAGAGAGAGAGAGAGAGAGAGGGAGAGAGAGAGAGAGAGAGAGAAGGGGAGAGAGAAAGAAAAAGACAATTTCCATTTAGAGCACTGATCCAACCTATTACCTTAATTCTGCCCTGGCAGCAAATTTCACTAAGATCACTTTTAAAAATGTGTTTTCCCAAAGACAGACTTAATTCAGCCTAATTATCAGGGCAAAGAGAGCCCCGCTCCCCTGGAGACAAACACTTGACAATCAGGACTCCCCTGATACAATCGTGATGCCTCATCACTGTGCTGTTACACTGTTTGACTGACAGATGATCTCTGGGAAATGCAGTGCAGTAAAGGCACAGCACAGCACCTATGTACGATGGATGCTACAACACTAACAAGAAACACATGAATCTTGAGATGTTCTACTGAATGTCCTAATTTCTCATTCTATATCTCTGCTTGATAGACGGATATTATCATTTTAATTTCCTGCAATATTGAAAATGAGGATGATTGATAGGCTCAAACTATCAAATACCGCCTGAACACATTGCTCTTGAATTAAGCATTAGGCAGGGAATACAGAAAGTCCCTAAACTATAATTCCACATGCTAGATCTAAAACATACAGTAGGTGACAGAGTCCAAATTAGCTCATACAGACCTGAAAGGCCTTTTTTCATATTTTACATTCTTTGCAGTAGCAAGATCAGATCTTCAAAGTCTGTAGTAGCTGAGGTATCTTGCACTTACATCAGAGGAAAAAAATGATGAATGTTGAATGCTGCTGGGCTGTGAAGTTCTGACAAAAAAGGGGCCTCCAACGCACGGCTTTGGCAAGCTTTCACACCCTCTCAATGCAGCTCTATTATATCTATGCATTAGGAAGTGTAGGAACTGCAAGAGAAATGTCAGGCAGCCGCTGTGGGAAGGGAAAGGAATTTTAAGTGAATTTTTTGAAATGCAGAGGAAAATAAAATGCAAATTAGGTGTGTTTCCATCAGCAGCGTTGAAGAAAAATAAATTGAATTTCCACACAGACTTTCAAGAACTGATTTCTATTTGGCAAGTTGTTATCGCGCTTTCGTGTCGGATAGTGTAAGTGATATTTCATGCTTTCATTTCAAGATGGAAATCAAGGAATGCACTTTGCATGCTGTAAGGCAGCGACTACAGCTACACTGGAGCATTATACTTGGGGGGGGGGGTGTGGGGGGAACAACATGTAAGTTTCTTTTTGACTGGAAGGTCACGGTTTACACAGAACATCTCACAAAGAATTTTTTAACCTGCAGACCTTTCTTTTTTACCTCGAGTGAGCATAAAACTTGACATTTACATTTGGTTTTTTTTAGTTCTTGGAAGGCAGCCCAGCTCTTGTTCGTGCTGCATTACTGCAGCAACTCCATGAAAATTCACTGTAACTTATTAACAATTAGATTAAACAGCAGGAACATTTCATTTGTTTGGCAGCAGCTTCTCAGGTTTTACCTTCAACTTATTTTTTTTTTCATTATCATTAAGATTTAAGTATTCTCATCCCTGTTTGGAGCCAATTTCTTTTTTTTTTGTCCTGTTGTTCACAGGGCTACAGAGAGGTTATTTCTCTCTTCACTGTTTCACTTCACAGCAGAATCTCATCTACTCTGCCTCAGTGGAGCTCACATCACCAATTCTTATTGAAGGGGAAATCGTACAACCATTGCTGAGCGAGGTCGTTATTTGGATAATGACTAATCTGCTCCCGACTTAGTTCCATTCCTCTGATCTGACGTCCAGGTTGGAGTCAGAGGATGTGGCTAATGATGTGGCTGCAGCGATGTCTGGGAATGCAGAGAGTACACACACACACACACACACGCACACGCACGCGCACACACACACACACAGAGGAGATACTTGCAGACATTCACTTACAAGTCACTCACTTGCTCACTTACTGTAAGCACTTATGTGTATGAGTTCTTTTACCTTGACACCATGAGCTATTCGTTTCCTCTCAAATTCCCCTTTAGTAAATTTAGTAAAAACATTTTTCCACATTATACACTCTCTATCTACTCATTCCAGTGCTTCATGTTTCACTTGTGGTGAAATATTCAAACAACACAGCTTCTTTTTTTTTATGGCCACGTATGTGTTTCTAATATCTATTTGCTCATTTTCATGTTCTTCAATTTAATATCAGCGAAACCTTTGTATTTGGATCAGATTGTAATATACAGATAATATGAAGTTTTGCACACTGCACTCTCATTTTTTATTCAATTTAAAGCTCTCCTAATCAGTACTTTTCATATTTATGAATCAAATGACTTTGTTCGTCATTACTGAACTGACAGAAAACCTTTGTAAGGCAGACATTTGTAAAGACATTTGTAAAATGTGCTTGGTTCACTCAGTATTCTCAACGTGCAGCAGGTGACTGGTTTCAGCAATAAAAGCTCTGACAAACCCACGGTTGGTTGAGTTGGAAACCAAAACAAAGCTAAAAGGAAAGTGAATACTGGAGTTCTCAGTGATCAGATGAATGCTAATGCTGCTCTTTGTCTGCTGGATTTGTCTAAAAAGGCAATTGTTTGCTGACACATTAGCTGTTACAGCTTCATAGAGTGATAATATGTCAAAGCTCTGTCAGCAAGTGGCAAAAAAATTTAGCTTCAACTTCCAGTTGGAGATTATTAAAAAATAGTCAATACAACAACTGTCATGAAAAAATAAAATATATTTTTTCCTCCATCAAAGACCTCCTGTAAAAGTCTCTGAGTAGACTTTTCAGTTTGTTATTTACTCTAATCTGTAGTAACATTTTAATAAATGTAGGAACAATTTCTGGTAGGCTTATCCTGCACCGCATTACTTCTGTTCTTGTAAGGACCCTCATTGTCATAATGGAGACTCTAACCTTGACCCTTACGCTTACTTTAACCTAAACCTAATTCCAACTCCAACCATAAAAACAAGGCTCAACCCTCAAGAAACCCTGAGACGAAATGAGGACTGGTTAACGTGTCCTCACTCACGAGTGCTTATACTGGTCCTCATGAAGAGAGAAGAACCAGAACACACACAAACGTATTCACCCATGCACTTGGTCTGATTTTTATCGACTATAACATTCACAGCATTGACATGCTCACTCATATGCATTCACCCTTGCATGCACCAAAAACACATACACACACATGACCTGCCAACCCTCTACACACACACACACACACACACACACACACACACACACACACACACACACACACACACACACACACACCTGATCAACAGTGGACCACTATAATTTTAAAAATTGTCAAGAGGGGAGTTGCACCCTGGCTGATGTCTATCTATCAAACTGGGGACCTACATAGCCTGAAGTGGTGAGCACAGTCTGGGGCATGAATACATGCAAAGGCTTTCTCAATGTCTTTCGAAAATGGGTCATTTAACTATATCATTTTTAACATTTCAACATCTTGATTTGTCAAATTTCTTGAAAATAATAATATAGTGTTGGACTTTATTAACATTAGAGTAGCCAAAAGGCATGACTATCTAGAAAAACAATAAATGTATGTATTTCTTAACTAAATATAGTGCATGCAGTGTATATTAGCAGCTATTGATGTAGTAATGATCATACCCTTGACCTGAAAACTTCTGACTCCTTGAGCCATTTGGTCGGGATCATTAGTGCAGTGTTTCTTAGAGCTTTTGTGTCCAGTCTTTGGAAGGCAGACTTCAGAATTCACTAAGTTAACTGAAGCTTGAACCCACAGCCTCAAAATTTATAACATACAAGTTATATTACTTACAGCCTTTGAGTCCACACTTTGGGTGTTGGACTTCAAAATTCACTGAGCCTCTTAAAAATTCAACCCAATGAGATATTTAGTTGAGGACTGTTTCACACTTTTTGTTTAGAGCGTTTGACTCTTTCCTTTGGGTGCTGTCGAAAAGGAAAGTTGGGAGCTCCTTTGGGTGGTCATGCTGGCCTAGTGGAAAGAGGTTGGAGTAATAGGACCATTCAGAGGTTTTGAGGTCGTGGATTTGATCCTCAGGCAATTTGTTGTATTTTGACGTCCCATGCCCAGAAAAGACTATAGAACTATAGTCTATAGACTATAGTGTTGCTGGTGAGATGGCTTCAGGAGTTAGAGGACTGTTTGGGAGCTTTAGGGTTGTGAGTTCGAATCCACTGGGGCACATTGAATTCTGAAGTCCAATATACAACAGAAAGAATCAAAATCTAGAAAATAAATAGAGCTTAAGTGACTCTGTTCAAATAGCAAAGGGATTAAGAGGACTACTCTGGAGTTTTAAAGTCTTACGTTTGATCCTCAGGATCTGCCATGAATTTTGAAGTGCAACACCCAGAGTAAACATTTAAAGGCTCTAGGAGATAAGTGTCTATTGTCTGACCAAATATCTCATGGTGTTAGACGACTGCTTGGGAGATTTGAGGATGTGAGTCTGATCCTTGTGAGGCTCAATCAATTTTGAAATCCAAGGGGGCTTGGTGGCATGGGGGGGGGGGGGTTGCGATGTAGGGCAGGCCCGTTGTTGGTACCTGGAGCATCAAAACCTTATCCTGCTCCAGCGGATAAGCTTTGGCCCCCTCCAGAGAGCTGGAAGTAGGGGGTTATGTCATGGAAACTTTGAGCGGATGCTCTGTGCCTCCGAAATGTCCCCCGTCCCCCACTATTGTCGAGTGTGTAATGTCCACTGTTGGATAGGTATACACACACACACACACACACACACACACACACAGTTGCCCTCCTCTTCTCACATGCTTTTTCACTCTGTGCTCATTTGGTGATGTTAATGCTAGCAGACATGTACAGTGTGCTCAAAAAGCAGAGGGAGGGGAGTGTGTGTGTGTGAGTGTGTGCGTGCATGTGTGTGCGCAAGGACATACTGTATGTGCGAATGCAAGTGTTCATACATGTGTGTGTACTTACCGCTCTTAAAAACCAATTAACAGTGCGCAGCAGCAGCCACCCCCCCCTCCTGCAAATGAAGAGGTGAATTAAACATCACCAAGACCAGATGGAAAGAAATCAGACAGAGAAAGAGAGAGGGATGAATAATTGAAGACAGAGAGCATCATAAAAAAAGGGGGGGGAAATAAAACTGAAATAAGAGATGAAATGAAATGTAAGAAAGCAGAAGTCAATTAGAGAGACTGAGAGAGAGCTGCAGGGAGAAGCAGATAGGAAGAGAGGGGAGGGATTGCTGCGAGTGTGTGAGTGTGTGTTTTTGTGTGTGTGCCTGGGAGCGTGTGCACTCAGCGTTTGTGTGTCTCTCCTGCCTTTTTTTTGTTTTTTTTTTTGTCGGAAAAGAGTCAAACTAACACAAGCCAGTTGTTTGAAGTCCACAGCACCATAATCAGGTTGGTTGCAGCACAGTGATGATTAGACTGCGCTCTCTTTTACAAAGCTGAACTTCAACAGCATCCTGCATCTGACTATATTTATACGTGTGTGTGTGTGTGTGTGTGTGGATGAATACCTGTGAACCAGGGGCTCGTTTGTGAGAACTGCTTACACACAGATGCACATCAGGATACCATCAACATTTAAATGTTTGTCACTTGGAAATTTGAGAGTCATACAGGTCTCTTGCATTCTTGTGCATGGGTTACAAATGCCTTTGAAACTTGCCAAAATGACTGAGAGAGGAAATAATCACATATGGTATATAACAATAGAAGAAAAGTTGCAAAAGATAACTTTTGGTTGTATTTATTTTTCACCATTGAGGGCTAATTCTGGTCTGTTACAACCTGATTGTTATTTTTATGGTGTTGATCATCATTCCTATTGTTAATTATAACCTTATACTCACCAAGTTAATTGACTGATTATTGACAGGACAGAGATCATTGTCTCTGTCCTTACACACTGTACATCATGGATTAATCCTCTACTGTGCATCTTTCTGACGCTGTGACTCTGTGAGACAACATGACAGACAACATGACAGTTGTCTCACAGAGTCACAGAGAGAAATAGAGAAGGAGCACTAGCATTAGATTTTGTGACCCAGAAATGCTAATCCCTAAATTGGTTTTTCTTGTAAATAATTAAACCAAGTGTGTGTGTTTTTATGTCTCAATGCAAAGGAAATAAATTGCAGGTTCGTCTCCCTTCATGCTGTCTTGCAGTGATTTTGGGAGAGGAATTGAGTACATTTGTTTGTGTGAGCGAGTGAATTTAGACATGAGTGTGTGTTCAACTCTGTGAGCATTTGTGTTATTTGTGCAGTGAGTGTGCATGCGTGTATGTCTGTGCGTGTGTGTGTGTGTGTGTGTGTGTGTGTGTGTGTGTGTGTGTGTGTGTGTGTGTGTGTTTGTGTGTGTTTGCGATTTGCCCGCGTAGCTTTATGCAGTGTCTCTATGAGATTGTGTGTTTCTGCATCTACACATTAGTAATTGCCCCTGGATGAGCTTGTAAGTGTACGTGTGTGTGCGTGTGCATATGCGTGTGTGTGTGTGTGTGTGTGTGTGTATGTATGTGTGATTTCCAACAACCGCTCCTCCGCGGTCGGCGTCACGCTGCTCCTCTGTTCTGCTGGAAGTGTTTGTGAGGGGAAATAAAAACTGTGTTTGGTGGGGAGAGGGGAACACTGGGAAATCACAGAGCTACTGTTTACAGCAAACACCGAGTGAGCCGGGACACAACAGTGACAAAGTTATGATCTCTATGTCTGTCCCTATGTGTCTGTCTCACTCTGTCCCTCTCCATCTCTCTGTCTGCTTTTGTGTTCGTCTCTGTCATTTTAATGCTGTGTGCTTCAGGGGCATAAATGTTACATGAACGATATTTCCAAAACATCAAAATAAACAAGGCAGCAGTAAACCTACCATCCTGAAATGATGCAGCTAACCGTCACGGCCAATCAGAAACAGGTCGCTGTATTCTGACCTTTGTTTGTAAATGACTGGAGGGACACATGGCTTTGTAATGTGACATACTAATTTTTTTTTGTGGTAATTTTGTGCGTGTGCTGCGTTGTATGTTGAACGTGTCTCGCCTCCCTGTTTACCCCTCTGCTACATTCTACTAGCAAGAGCCAATTACTAAACTAATCCAATAGGATGCAACAATGCATTAATCAGTTTTCACGCACACGTACTGTATCTAACTCGGATTCTCTTTCTGTAATTCATGTCTGTTTTCTTTGCTGTCATTGGGTGACACTCTTTCATGCCAACACTTTTCTCCTGCTTGCATTTCTTTCTCATCTATCAGCGAGCGTTCAGACTGAAAACAGCCATACATTAAAAATATGCATGGAGCTGGGCTGACAGAGACGTATCATTGAGATACCTGTTGGACAGTGAGAGGCTGCTTTCACAAACGTGATTTACGAGCGCGGCTTACACGCAGACCTCGGATTTTGGCAGCGTCACATTTCACAAATGAATGTCGCACATAAATTGCGGATACATTTGTGAGTCCTGCAGGGCTCTTATGCTCGTGCACGGGCTGCATGAGCATGCAACGTGAAACGTGAAGAGGAAATGATCTCTTGTTGCAAATTTGTTGAAATGGGCCCACTGAAATTTAGTTTCTGAGTGTGAAGGTTTATCAGATACCTAAACATTTTATCCTCATTTTTCAGGAAGTTAAAGGAGCTACATAACTTTTACTATTGCTACATAGCTAACGTTAGCATTGACGGCTGTTTACTTACCAGTCTAGAAGAAACGTTGCGAGTTCAACATCAAATTTCATTCCTTTACTTAGGATGAGTTGTCTCCAGAGGTGGAAAGCAACACCGATGTTAACTCTTGTCTCTATCACATCTTTTCTTCTCCTGAAGTTAGCATGCTAACCAGCTAGCCCCAGCCCATCTCATCACTTTCCGATAGCGACTCACTGTAGCCTCCAATCTGCCTCGAAGACGTAGCGCTGCTCAGAGGACATTTTATAATATCTTGTCTTGTAAATGCAATGATGGCCGAAGCTCTTCACCACCACCCGCTCCCTGCAAGAAACCACGTTCAGCAGCAGAGAAAACTTATGTATAACCTATGTATAAAAAAAATTCTCACGCTGCAAAGTAATCTCCCAGGAAAGTGACAGATAACATTTTGCTGTCTTGTGGCAAAAGTTGAACCACATTCAGCATTTTTGTTCCAGATGATGCATCAACGCTGCATCAACGCTGCATCAACGCAGTCGTCCCATTCAGATGAATGACAGAGCTGCATTTCGACACAGGGCTGCTGTGTATCCAAAAGTGTCATTAACAAACATGAATGAGGTGATTTTTTTTTTTTTTTTTCAGCTGAAAATATGATAAGAATGTGCAAAGAGGTGCACTGACAGTGTTATAATTCATGTTTTATTCCAAAGACAAAGCCAAAGGAGTGCACTCCTCAGTAAAACCAACTAATGGTTAAAAAGCAATGAAACCTGGAAGCATCAACATTGTCGTGGGTGGTAGATGATATTAAGTTCAAAAAGTCTAAAGCCACTTCTGACCTCTTGTGAGATGAGACAGACCTTGAGCCAGTATTTATTCAGAAAATGCTTTATCAACAAAAACATTTTCCACTTTGAGCAAGTGTGAAAAGTTTCTTTTTGCAGTGTTGGGGAATTGTATTAGGATGATTCTAATGCATTTTCACATCAACTTTCTAAGTACATTTGTAAGCTCCAAAATGTCACAAACATTTTCGCCTGATATTGGTCTTTCTGTCTCTCCAGCCTCACTGCTTCTCCTCTTTCACCTCGCTCTTCATTTTTCTGTGCTTCTCTCTTGCTCCCTTCCTCCCACTCACACTCTCTCTCTCTCTCTCACACACACACACACACACACACACACACACACACACACACACACACACACTCTTTCACTCTTTCTCCTTCTCTCATGCAAACACCTTTTTTTTCTTTTTTTTTTTTACTCTCCCGTCCACACTTTGCCCTTTGCTGCCTTTTCAGAAATGGCAAATATATGCACACGGCATACACAGCACAACAATGACAGATATGTATGCAGGCATGCGTGTAAACACGGACAATGCTCACACATGCACACTCACACACAAGCACACAGATGCGGCGTGCGCTCTCCTGCCGGAAAGTGGTGTGTGGTAGTTGAAATGGGAGCGAGCTGTAGCCCGGGGGCAGAGCCGGGACATGAATACACGGAGAGGGTCAGCGTGGCACTTTTTAGGGGTGGGGGTTAGGAGGATGAAGGCTTCAGGGTGTAGAGGGCTGCAGTTTAGGGTTACAAACCTCACAAACTGTTCTTTCATTTCTACATAGCAATGGTTTCCTTGCAGGAAATTGTATTTGGCCTCTGGCGGCCATATTGGAGGTCTTCGGCTCAAACAGTGGATGCGTTCTTCAGTCCATACTGTGGCCACGTCTAATAAGTTGGCAAAACATCCCACTTTGAAGCCGAGGCAGCTAAAATGTCGTCTGACTTTTTGTGTCTTACGAAGACATTTTTCTAAGTTCCTTTCACATTAACTTAAATTCCAACATTATCAATGTGTGAGAGGTATGATTTGATTTCACTGAGCAGTATCATGATGTTTAGCCCACAACATTAGTAAAGACATCAATGACAAGCGGATTCCTGTCAGCTGCGCCCTCAGCTGCCATTTTCTTTTTTGTTCTTTCTTTCTGAGCTGTTGAACTGCTTGCAAAATGTGAAAAGTTTCTCGATAGGATTCACTTCTGTCAATCACCACAAAGACAAGTGAGCTAAAGAGGTAGTGACAAACATTAAGGGGCAACATACACTTGTGTCACACGACAAGAGGCTGCTTCTTCCATGGAGACTTCCTTGAGCATCAGTCATTTGTAAAACTGCCTAAAAATTGCCTATCTCTAGCAGACATGTGATTTCTGACAGTTGTCTGTCAGGAACAAAGAAGCAGCTTGACGTTAGAGCATAGGCAGGAGGTTGGGGATGGATGGTTTGACAAAGCGTACGCCACTGACTAGAAAAGCTGCTGTCCATTTCCTTTTTTCCTACAGACAAGTCGATGTTGGTTTGTTTTAACCATGACCGTGATCATTCCTTATCATTAAAGGTCCCATATAGTATAAAGGTAGATGTCCATGTGTTGTTTGATTATAAAGCAGGTCTAGGTTCTATATTGATACTGTGAAAGTATCAAAGCCTCAGTCCACAGAGAAATGCACACAGCCTGTATTCACAAACTGAGCCTTAAAATTAACGATCAGGACTTCTGTAACTTTGTGATGTCACAGCAAAGCAGTCACCGCTCTCAGCCTTCCCCCAAGCCCCACCCACCCAGACCCACCATCTAGCCTTCCAGGATTTGGTTTTTCTGAGTGTTTACCTGATATCTGCTATATTTTTATTCGAGCACTCAGAAAACAGTCAGCAAATCTCCTCTGATTGGCTCACCGACCTGTTGTTACTAGAGCTCCAGAGAGAAGTCTGAGAGTTGTTGTTTTTGTGCCCAAAAAAACGTATAAATAATAATAGTGGTGTCAGATCAGATAACGGTCATATGAATTATTGTTGTAGCAGTGATCAGATCAGAATAAACACTTTTATGTGTCGTATGGAAAGGCAGTGACAAATATAGTGTTTGTTCGGTGAGTCTGGTGTGTTCTACTGACATTAAGTAACTGCTCTGCAGGATGGTTCAGGCTCAAAAGTTTATGCATCATTAATGTGTGATCAATTTAGATGAATGACTTTGACTGAATGACAAAATTCTGTTCACATTTCAGCCTCACTTTTTACCCTGGATTCACACTTCTTTTCCTAGTATAGTTCCGGTAGTATATATTCCAAGAAAGTCAATGTTTTCCATTGTATCTTCACACTTCAGCTCATGTATAATGGAATATGTAGAAATGTATATAATACAGTAAGGTAAGGAGTGTGTGCTTTATATTTAAAAGTTAGATTAAATTAATAAAGAGCTAGTTGGATAGTTCCTGAATAGATGTTTAATAAAACAGTGTGATGGAAAAGAGGACAAAAGATATTAAGAATAATATGTTTGGACACCAAGGCAGTAATTGTGAAGCTCTGACTATTGTACCACTGGGTACATTATGCAATGAGAGGGAGAGAGAGGAAGAGAAGATATACCTAACATCATCCCTCAGGGTAATGATGCAGAGAGGTAAAGACAAAGAGAAGAAAAGGAAGGAGGAGGAGGAGGGAGGCTGAGACAGACAGAGGAAATAGACAGAGGGGAAAGGAAAAAGTGAGAATGTTAGAAAAACACCTAGAAAGAGATAAAAGAAGATAGAGATGCTGGAAAACTAGAGAGGTGAGGAAAGAATGGATGAAAGAGAAGAGATGGAGAGAAGGAAGAGTAAAAGAGAGGAGGGAGAGATAAGAGAGGTAAAAGAAAAGATAAGAGAAGGTATGCTAAGAAAAGACAAGAAGAAAGAGGAAAAGGGAACAGTAAGAAGAGTAAGAAAGAAAAAAGGAGGATGAAGAGAAAGTGAAAGTCAGACAAGGAGAAAGAAGATGAGAGACGGAGAGAGAAGCAAGGAAACGGAGGGGATGTGGGTAAACCTGGAAAGAAGTGTCAGAGGAGAAAAGAAAGAAAAAAGGAAAAGGAAGGAGGGAAGGAAGGAGGAGAGAAGAGAGGAAGAGAGTGAACACATGGGAGAGAGACAAGGAATTTGGAAATTGAGGGGGGCCGAAGAGAGGAGTGTGTGTGTGTGTTGGGGGGAGGAGGGTGGGTATCCCGTAGGGTTAATTACATCTCTGTTCTCTGTCAGTGTGGCTCTCTCCTCCGCGATCTGAGTCCCTGCTGCAGGCTGACAGGCCACACACACACACACACACACACACGCACGCACGCACACACGCATGCACGCACACATGCACGCACATGCACAAGCACAAATGTTCATACAAATATATACCCACATTCTCATAAACACAGATATACACACATCCACGCACGCTCAGATATCAACATACAAAGAGAAATGTTCTCTGTCTCCTCCTTTTTGTCTTTCTGTCACTATTTTTCTCTCTCTCTCTTTCTGTCTCTCTGTCAGACACACACACACACACACACACACACACACAAATACAATAACACACCACGGTCTGTCCCAGGAGAGCATGCGTTGTTCTGCGCAGAGTTAGACACGAAGAAGAGGGCCCTTACTCGTAATAGCTGTTAATTTTGCATAAATCATGCATAACATGACCCACATGTAAATCACTCATGTCAGCAGGATATCACATCCCAACAGCTCTGTCTTCTTCTTCTCCTTCTTCTCTGCAGGAAGCGGCAGCAGCTTCCATTTTCACCATTTTGTCTCTTCCTCTGTTTGTCTTTGCCTTCTGAATATGAAAGACAGAAAGGTGCGTGAAGTTCCAGTGTGGGAACATTATGATCCTACGCTCCTCTGCAGGGGTTCTTCAACTCATTATGAAGGAATAATATCATTTTCACTCATGCTTCATGTACATAACAGATTAAATGTATGAATAAGATAAGTCTCAACTTCTCTGCCATTGCTGTGAGACTTTGTGTTGAACTGTGGGTTGTACCTGTATGTGAAGAGTGTGATAGTTTATAGAACTTCATTACATTCTGGTTTACTGAGGCTTTTTCAAGTTCATTGTGTCTCCACCAGTAAATTACTCCCTATTTGACTGTTTCAAGAATATTTGGTGTGTAAACCAACATGGCAGACTAGATAAAAGCTATTAATATAGATATATAGATATAATATATAATATAAGTTCTATCCTTGCTCTGCCTCAAAATCCCTTAAGAATGTTTTCCATTCTGCGAACAATATTTTATGGATATGTTTTGCCTTTATTTGCCTTCATGCAGCAGAGGCCCTGAACCAGAGTCAGACTGGTCCTACTTGACTGTTCAAACATCAGAGGAAAGTGGCGATTCAAATAAGAAGCCACTGCTTGAGTTCATTCAGTGAGCTGACACCAAAAGCAACTCAGCTAAAATAAGTAATTTTGTACACTTTTTAAACCTGGGTTTCAGAATGATTCAGTTACAAAGAATAGCAAAAAAAAAGAAATCAAAGATAAGCAGGAGTGTTTACTATAAAACACTGAGAATGAGCAAGTGCGAGTATTAATAAAATGTCTTCGGGGAAAGAAATAGGTCTTGAGATGAAATTTAAAACACAAAGACTCTTCCATAACCTGAGAGCTAGGAAAACAAAACCAGATGTACATTAGAAATGTTTAAGCCAGCAGAAATAATATCTGTATTATTTCATCATCACATCATCTGTTATTTTGCCACAATAAGGAAAAAAAGGCTTGACAAAACAACAGCTACTCTAACAATAGTGAAGTGCTTTAGGGTGGATTTTCCCTTTAACTTCAAATAGCTAACACAACTATCAGCTCACAGTCGCTGCAGTTGTCGTCTCGATTCAGTATTCAGAGGGAAAGTTGATGAAACATCAAAGTGCTTCATGTGACGTGTGAAGATTCATGTCTTAAGTAAGGCAGCCTCCCTCACAAATAACATGACGGGTCGTGTAATCCTCCTGACAAATCAGTAAATCTCCTGTTGTTTGCACCTTTGTGGCTGAATCCACTGAGACGTGTCCCTCAGAGCCACGGCCTGCCTTATTAACCAGTTTTGCCTTAATTAGCTAATAGGATTGTTTTAACCATGATCCAAGAACAGAATAGCCCACGGGAAGACAAACACCAAGTTTGTGGAAGTGTGTGTGTGTGTGTGTGTGTGTGTGTGTGTGTGTGTGTGTGTGTGTGTGTGTGTGTGTGTGTGTGTGTGTGTGTGTGTGTGTGTGTGTGTGTGTGTGTGGCCATGTTTCACTATATTTGTGGGGTCTGAATGATTCATTGTACGTCCAGCAGGTTTGTGGGGAACAAATGTTGGACCCCCACAAGTTTAAATGTCTGTTTGAGGGTCAGAATGAGGTTAGGGTCAGAGTTAGGGTAAGGTGCTAGGGAACACATTATAACAATGATTGGTCCCCACAAATATAGTAAGACAAGAATATGTGTGTGTGTGTGTGTGAGAGACTCAATGTGCACGAGTGATTCAGTGAGGGGTGTGTGTGTGTGCGTGAGCGCATAAATTGGATGTGATATCAATGCTGTGTGTGTGCAGGAGCTTCTGTTTGTGTTAAGATTCAGCGTGTTTGTGTGTGTGTGTGCGCATGTGTGTGTGCTCGTGCACGTGTCATCTAAGGCACCACAGTCTCCTTCGCTGCCTTAATTAATGTGCCTTCTCGCAAGAGTTTCTCTGGAATATGAAACCATTTTACCTGATGATGCAAACGGCTGAAAACAGTGGCGGGTTAGTGCCTCGCCTCCTCACCTGACACTTTCCCTTTATGCGAGAGCGTTAATGTATGCCTGCGCTACACTTGTAGTTTTTATATCCGTGTATTTTAGTGCCACTGCAATAGCCAAAAGGCTTATTTTGCTGGAGGAAATGTGTGTGTGTAAGCAAAATCCTTTGTACTGTGTGATGAAAAAGAGCAGGCTGTATCACAGCTTGGCAATGATGTTCTTGCTACACAAGCACACGGCTACAGATCTACGCACGCACACACACACACACACACACACACTTTCACTCGCACATACCCACGCAGAGACACACATAAGCCTCAGTAAAGTCCAGGGAAATCTTGAAAAGGGGGCAAGAAAGAGACGGATTGGAGGCAGGAGGCACAAAGACATGACAAATATGCAAATTCTAGCAACAGAGCTCTGGGTCCTTTTTAAGAAGAGAAATTATTAAAAATGATTTTATAAAATAAAATCTATTAATTTTCCCTCATCCTTCCATTCAGCCAGTGCATATTTGCATAAATGCAGGGAATTCGATTCAAAACTTTACCGTCCCACCAAGAGAAATTTCACTCGCAGACAGGGTTTATATTAACACACACTCTTTGTAAAGCACATAATAAAAAAAGGACAATAAAAACACTGTATACACAATAAAAAAGACTTAACAAATCACCCCAACAGCCACCATACGGACAAGCATGAGACGATAAGACCGGACAGGGACTGTGTAGCTTGATACAGTGCAGTAAAAGATGGTCAGGTCACAATGAAAGAAACTTAACATCGGTTTCCCTCTCTCTGTCCCTCTCCTGCAGTGTGGAGCGTTCGTTTCTCCCAGGAGCCCGCGGACCAGTCGGTGGTACTGGGAGAACGGGTGGTGCTGTCCTGCGTGGTCTTCAACTACAGCGGCATCGTCCAGTGGACCAAGGACGGCCTGGCCCTCGGCATCGGCGAGGGTCTGCGCGGTGAGGGAGGGGACAGAAATCCTGTAATGGGAGAAAAAACCTTGCAGCTGCAGGGATCAAAGTGAAGTGAAGAAGGGGAATAACTCAGCCACGGTCTCGGTTCAGTTTTGATTGTAAGAACCCTGACAAAAGCTATTATGGCTGAAAAGTGCAGGGGTTTTTTTAACATTAAGGGAATGAACACTGTACAGAGAGAGATAGAGTTAAGAGCCAAGAGGCGTGTGAGTGACAATCTGGGCAAAAATGAGTCCTGTATATCATGCTGAATTAGAGAAAATCCCTCACACTGCTGACAAAAGCAGACGCACATTCGCATTTACATTTTAAGCCGACACGCACATACAGAATGACTTACAGTGAGTGCAACAGTAGAGTACGCTTCATTTCAGAGATGGAGAGGCATCACATGCAAACAAAAGTGAAGAGAGTCAAAGGGTCAAAGCCTCAACAGACGAGTCTTTTTGTCTCCATTCAGGAAATGATCAGAGGAAACTCACAAGTGCAAACCGAAAGAATAAGAAGCAGAGAAGAAGAAAAGAGAAAAAATGTCCTTCACTGACCTCAGCCCCATTTGTGCAAAATTCAAACAAGCTTTTGACCAGTGCGGCTCATTGAATGTTGCTATTGACATCTTATGACTGCAGCTGCTGGCAGCTCGTATTCTTTGCCCGTGATAAATCTGGGCAAGGAATGAAAATGATCCCTCAGACTTTCATGTGTTCAAGTATGAAAAAGCCTCTCTGTCCCAGAAATTAAAAACTTCACCGAAGCAAAATGAAAGACTGTGTGACATGTTAAAACTTAAACGCTTCATTATAACCAGTTAAAAGGCTCCTGATGACGAAAAGTGATTTATTGACGAATTTCACCATAAATATGTGGAAACATGACTGACAGGTGCCAAAAACCTGCTTTTGAATTACAATCTGTCAGATGCTTTTTGTAATGTTTAACTGTCAACATCTTTTAATGCTCAGCAGGACTGTTGTGGTGATTCTGCTCTGCACTTACATGCACCTGTCAGACAAACCGTGTGCAGGATTATGACATCAACAGTTTCTGCTGGTGACGCTACAAAGACTCAAACTCAAATGTTATGCTAAATACATATTTTTACCTGCATTAACGTGACTTTAAAGTGACAGTTCTGGTTATTTGACATAGGGCTGTGTGAGGTAATCATACAGTGTATGTAGATACGGAGCGGCGCCCTGCCAGTTTGGAGAAGGAGACGTAAGCACCGGCACAGAAGCCGAGTGATGTGCTTTAATAAAATGTCCACCAAAAGAAGTCAATATCAGTTGAAGTGTACGCTACTTTATTTCGCCATCAAACATCAACATTCCTTTGGAACTACAGTTTCTAAACCGCTGAACTACCATATTACCACGCCCAAGCACACTTACAGCACACACAGTATCACGCCGCGGATCAGCTGTTTATATGCACAGTATGCCGCTAGGGGTCTTTCAATCAATGACAGAGGACGGTGTCGTGGCGACGTTGTGAAATAGTATGGGATCATGGGAGTTGTTGTCTTCCCCACCATCACCGTAACGTTCTCCCGGTTCGGATTCCTTCAGTGTCAGTCGTTCAGGAGGTTTTTACCAGGAACCGAATTATCCACAGAGGTCTCCTCCTCTCCAAACCAAACACACCCTGACTAAAATCACTGAATAAAGCTGTTTCACATTCAGTGTTTTTCTCTGAGGGGTTTGGACTAAAATCCTTCATCTGGTTAAAATACATAGTTAAAAAAACAGCAAAGTATACCAAAAGTTGTATCTTGAAAATGTGGCTTGAAACTGGATAAAAGCCAGTTTTGAGCTTCTGTCAGGCGAGCACAATGTCGACACGTGCAAAGCAGATATGACGTTCATTGGCAGGCGACCAAATCATTCATCAAATCATCAGTCCTTTTAATGTGGAAAAGTTACATATTATAACTTTAAGTGAGAAAGAACCAAGTGTAGCTGCGCTTGTGCGTAGGAATACGGTAGTTCAGCGGTTGAGAAGATGTAGTTCCAAAGGAAAGCGCGGTTTGACGACAAGATAAAACAGTGAAAATATTCAAAATATGCGTAAGATAATATTAAATACAATATACATTTTTGAGGATGTCCCCATCCACAGCAGCACATCAGTTCTGTACCGGTGCTCTGGGCTGCTTCTCTAAACTGAGAAGGCGCCACTCCGAATCTTCTGCAGGCAATAAACCGACTGTGTATAAGAAACTCACGCAGCCCTACGTCAAATCACCAGAACTATCACTTGAAAATCATTCTGTAATAGAGGGTAAAAAAAACAAACAAACACTTATTTAGAAATGAAGTCAACAAAATGTAACGTTACAAACAAGGAAGTAAATTAGCACTCGTATACTTTATTCCCACAAATCTCCATTTCTCATCAGACTGTAAATTCACCCACAAAGAACGACACACACGCTGTGTAGCACGCAAACACATCACATACATAACCACCCACACACGCACACACACACACATATTCAATCAACCCACCACCCATGCACACACACATAAAACAGACACACATTGTCACTCAAGTGATAATCTGACATGTGATGTGAATCTTGTGTTCAACTCAATTTAATTCACAGGTTCAGTAAAGGTCAGCACATCTCGCTCTCTCTCCCTCCCTCCCTCCCCTCCCACTCGTCTTTCACTCCCTCCCTCCTCTGTCTTTTCAAACTACAGCTCCATCATCACTTTGCTTTATGTATTTCCCACATCACCTTCATTGCTGTTTCATCTCTCTTCCTCCTCTTCTGTTTTCTCTCTTCTTCTTCATCTTCATCTTCTTCTTTTTCTCATCCCTTCCTCCTCCCTCTTTCTCTCTGTCTGTCAGTAATGCTCTCTTTGTCCTTGCAGCCCTTTTTTTTTGCGAGCATGGTCCCGGTGGCAAACACGCCAGCGTTTGATAAACATGTTGTTCTCTTTGTCTCTTTATTCTCTGCTTTTTCAGCCATCTATCATCACCTTCTGTCCATCCTTCATCCTCAAATAGTCTGTGCCGCCGTCCCTTCCTTCATCTCTGACACTGTCTCTCAATCTTTTCATCCCTTTTTCATACTGTGAGCATGAAGTCGTGTAATGTGTGTGTGTGTGTGTGTGTGTGTGTGTGTGTGTGTGTGTGCGTGTGTGTGTGTGTGTGGGGAGGGGGGGGTCTATAAATTGTGAATATATATGCACCAACAAATACTATTAATTGATTCTGATCCGAGGATGTGTTGCTGATGCATGTATCATCACATATAAGAGGTTGTTATGTGCCCTGTATGATGTCATACAGCTGTTGATGACAGAGTGGGCGTGCGGTAAATTCATACCTGCAGTTTGAACACCCACACACATGCAGGAGATCTGCATTTATTCACTGACAAAAACACTTTCTCAACATCACATCGCATCACATCACATAGTTGTGCATGTACATGTGAAAAAGAAAAATCCTTATAACGTATGTATCAGTGTGTGCACCGACATGCGTGTCATGTTTACATGTATACCTAGAAACGCACATCTATCCCCTACCTGCAGGCATCAGTGGTGGCAGTTCATTGTTCGTCCTCAAACCTCCTCCTCCTCCTTCTCCTTCTCCCCGGGGTGCTTTCACCTCTGTGGTTGCTATGCTGCGAGGTGCTGGAGTGGATGATGTAATCTCCACTAATACTTTTGTCGTCGTCCCCCCCCCCCGACCCACCCTCCTTCCTCCTCTCCGTATACCCCGACTGCCTGCCTGCCTGCTCGCCTGCCTTTGCCATCTGAATCCATGATGTCATGTTAGGATTGGGCACGGAGGATCAATGAGTGCCCCCTAGTGGGACGTCACGCTCAATTATGTCTTTGTCTGAGAGGCGAGGGTTCAAACAGAGAGAAAAGGGGCTGTTGTAATTGGAACGGCGCTGCCTGTAGTTCTGCGTATGATGCTGGAATTGATGTGGCATCATTGTATATGTGGCAATGCCTGATCAGTGTTTGTGCAAAAACCCCTCAGCTGTGTGTGTGTGTGTGTGTGTGTGTGTGTGTGTGTGTGTGTGTGTGTGTGTGTGTGTGTGTACGTGTGTACTCCTGCATTCATTACCTTCCTCTGGGTTGTTTGTGTAAAGGACCTACTATCATGGTCTCCAGATGCTCTGGTTAATGCAAAAAGGTCTTCAGAACTTCCGACACAAATGCCACAAACGCTGAGCGTCGTCCGTGCGCTGTGATTAAAAGCTTTGACATTTCAGCATGAATATGTGTACCATTTGCTGATCTCTGTCTCTGACTGATGTGATACAATTGTGATTCAGCTTTTTATCCATTTCATAAGAGCTTTTACATTTGCTTTATCTTGTAAACAAGTCAAGTGTCAGTCCTCTGCTGCACAGGGAAGCAGAGAAATACAACAGTCACTGACACTGACTAAAAGAAGATGAAAGAGTAGATATACAAATGTTTTCAATGGTTCCCTTTTCTGAAAATGTTTTTGTGCTCCGTTCACTGAAAAAATGTATTACCTCACTTACTTTTTATGGTGTCTATCCATTGAGATAGTTTTAGTTTTATTTCCTGAGCGTTCTGTTGCAACCCCAGTAAAGTAAAGATGAATGGGATTTTCACTGTCACTCTGGATCATCCACAGGATTGTGATCTGATATACATGATATCAGATTTTCACCATTATCGTCACCAAAAATAAAAATCTTATTACAGTATAACTGCGATATCTCTAGAGTATGTGAATAATAATAATAATAATAATAATAATAATAATAATAATAATAACAACAACAAAAAGAAACACCAGATGAACTGATTAACAAAATATCCACAAGGCCTAACATCTGCCATCATGATATTATCATATGTGCATTATTAACACAATATTTTTAGTTATCGTCAGTGCCGTTATATTAGGAAACCTCCGCTCGGAACAGTTTTCAAAGGGATGACTGTTTATCATCAAATAGTCCCTTTGAAATCTGTTCAGTGGATTATTAATTCAGGTGAACTACATCCTTAAATTAATAACATTTCTTTTCATATTCCATTTTCTATACTTTTACAGCCAACGCTTTGAGTTGAGGATGTTGGACAGCTGATGTTTCTACAGTCATAATAACAAAAGATGTCACAATATGTGAAACCTGGCATCTTCCTTTCCATGTATATTCACAATTTCACCTAGTTTTCTTTTTAGTAGAGGGAAATAAAAAGTTTTACTCCAAAACCCAATATCATTTTTTTTTTTTTTAGTGTTGTTGAAACTCATCACTCACTGTTTCTAAAATAAAGATGATATTATCCTCCAGCACAGATCTTTTGTGAAGGCAGTGCTATTATGATGACTCATGACTGTAGTAGCAGCGGGTAATGTAGCTCTTCCTTCATGCCAACAATCATCTCCAAACAGCAGGCCACGTTTTTCCAGGTGGTAGACTATTTTTAAATTACATTCCAGAAGTTAATTTTCCAAACGCGACAGGCTTTTCTGACCTGCGAATAAAACGTATTATGAAGCACGACCTGACAGTGGAAGTAAAAAAAAGGAACCCCCAAGCATGAATCACAAAATGAGTTTTCGACTCCGTCTTTCTAACTGTAAACCTGCTGTGTGTCTCCTGCAGCCTGGCCCAGGTACCGTGTGCTGCGGGCTCTGGACATCGGCCAGTACAACTTGGAAATCTCCAATGCCGAGCTTTCTGATGACTCTCTGTACGAGTGTCAGGCCACGGAGGCCGCCCTGCGCTCCAGGAGGGCCAAACTCAATGTGCTCAGTAAGTGGACCACAGCTGCAGACACAGGGGCCATTATCCTCATGCTTGTTTTTCTGATTTCCTGTCAGCCAGTATAGTTCGAAGGACCTTTTCATTCTAAGAAAACTCGAGGTGATTATCACAGGCAAGAGAAGAATGTGAGGAGAACGTCTCCTGAGTCTGAGAGAATGAACTTTTCTCTCAGAAGCACCGTTACAGTTTGACTATGTGGTTAAAATCACAAGATTGGTTTGGATCAGTGGTTCTCAAAGTGGGGTCTCAGGACCCCCAGGGGTCCATGAGGAGGTTCCTAGGGGTCCCCAGTAAAAAGGGGTAATCATTTATTTCCACTATAATTCCATCTATAAGTAATACAATGACAGAATGTATGACTATTTTGGTCATGGGTCTCAAACACCTTCTGTACCTGAAACATCTAAAGCAGAACTCTTATCAGATGGGGGAACGGGATCTAATTTGTGTCAGTTTAGGGATCCTTGATGTGAAAAAGTTTGAGAACCACTGGTTTAGATGCACAGTTATATGATGCATCATTCTTGTGTTTCCCGTCTGTTTCCATCAGCCAAATCACCATCCTCCCGACAAATCAACCTCCAGAATCCATGAGCTGAGCTTTTTCTTTGCTGGAACTGTCAATATTACATTAAAAATAAATTAAGAGGGTCAAAAAAAAAAGCACAAGAATGCAAAATGAGAAAGGCCTCAGCAGCAGTGTGGCGATGCAGCAAGTGTACGGATAACTTAGAGGTTAGAAAGTCAAGTCAAGTCAATATTTATTCATATAGCGCCAAACCACAGCAGGAATTATCTCAAGGCAGTTTTCATATAGAGCAGGTTGAGACCCTTCTCTTTATGATATTGATTACAGACACCCAACAGCTCCCGCCATGAGCGAGCACTTGGCGACGGTAGCAGGAAAAAACTTCAGCAGAACCAGACTCAGGGTGGGTGGCCACCTGCCTGGACCGGATGGGAGGAGAGAGAGAGAGAGAGAGAGGGAGAGAGAGGGAGGGAGCAGGTGGGAGGACCACCATGCAATGATAATGATAATAGTAATGTGATAGTAAGGACAATAACAGCAACAAGCAGCAGCAGATGTTGAGCAGGATCATGGAGGCTGGTAGGTGGTTTGCAGTTGCAGATCTAGACTCTACAGCTCTGGAGTCAGAAAGACCTGCAGAGAGCAACAGGAGGAGAGAGGAGAGAGAGCACAAACCAATCAGACCCAAGTTTGTGTCCAAATGCTGCTCGGTGAACGTCTTCTAGCTCACAGATTTGGCTGAAACATGTCGCTCTTGAAAGGTGCATTTACAGTTCCTCCTGACTCCCTGACTAATTAGCACGGTGTACCACTGTGGCCATAACCTTAAATTTGATCAGGAAATTCAAGTGAAATAAATAAGTTCAGCAACTAATCTGACGACTGTTTTGACTGAAATCACAAACTACCGATGGCAAAGAGGTGAAAAACCAACCTTCTTCAGCTTAATAGGAATCCAATGCATTTCCAGAGTTTTCAAAGGCCTGAGGTACTATTGCTCCAACCTCAATCTCATGAACGTATGGACTGATTATGTACATATAAAGGTTCATTTGTATGCATGACTGCGCCCTTGCACAAATGAGTCCTTTTTAACGCTCGGACTTGTGTGTGTGCTTCCCCTCCAGTCCCCCCCGAGGATCCGGTGGTCGAGGGAACCCCGGAGCTCCTGCTGATGGCCGGGAATCCGTACAACCTGACCTGTGTGACCCGCGGGGCCAAGCCTGCGGCGCACATCCAGTGGACCAAGGATGGAGTCGCTGTGGAGGGAACCTACCAGTCCACGGTGACTCACACGCACCCATGCACACAGGCGGATAATGGCAAACACACACACACAGGGGAAGACAACAAAACACACATAAAACACATAAAGTTTATTACACTAAAATGAGATTTTCTTAATCTCCTATGGCTTAAAAGACTTTGTAGTACAAGTTCTGGCACAATTACAATCTGCTGCTCAGTAACATCCACTCTCAGTCTGTTTATTTGTTGGTTTAAACAGTGTGCTTTTTTGCCGTTGGCTCTGAATTACAGTGTGAACACCTCAGGCCATGCAGCACCCCTGGAGGCCTGCATTAGGGAAACACGGTGTGTGTGTGTGTGTGTATGGTAAACAAGCTTAGCGCATGACTTTCTTGGATCTTCGTTACTAATTGCAAATTCTGACCTGCAAACCTGTGGCTGGAAGCTTGTTGTGCCTTAAAACCCCGATTTTAAGCATTTGGGACCCAATTAAGAATTTATATATTTTTTTAATTAGGGTATTTATTTTCACCAGTGGCAATGAAAGAGCACAAACATCAGTGAAATGCGACAGCAGTATTAACTATATCAAACTGAAACCTGCCTGTAACCGTTAATAGTATTAAATGATCAAGGAAATCATCTTAACTTCTCAGTGTGAGAACGCATCAGCTGCTCTGTTATAAGATGAAAGTCTCAACAGGCAACAAATAAAATGAAATGAAAGTAGGAGAAATGAAAAGAGCGATGTTGCTTTTAAGGCCAAAAGATGAGTGATGTATTTGAAAAGCAACATGTAAGCATGACATGAACACCTCTCCTTTATTGAATCGTTCATTTATCATAAGAGCTCAGATTTTAGGCTTCAAAGTGTTTGAGCACGATGACAGTGAGGGAGAATCATAGTGATCGTACCGTTTGGTTTCTCTTCATTTAAGAGGTTTTAAAAGTGGAGTAAAAGGGTTGGAATGAAACTTGATAACACCTGCAGATAACACCAATCCAATCGTCCATCTATTTAAACCAGCGGCCTCCTAAAGGTGGCTCACGAGCTACCGGCAGTTTTAGAGTAGCTCACACAAAGTTCTGAGAATAAAGTCTGTACAAACACAACACAACACGACTCAGTGAATCTACTCCAAATGCGATTTAATCAAACACACAGACATGCCCCCCCCCCGCTTCAACACCAAGTCATTATTTGTCAGTTTTCAGTCAAATGAGTTACTGTCAAGTTTGTTTACAACAGATCTGCCGTAGGCGACATGCAGTGATAGCAACTCTTCTGGATAACAGATATAAGGAAGATAAGATGATGAGAACAGATATAAACTAAACTTTTCCATCAAACAGGAAACATTATTTTTTTTTTTTTAAACCCATGTTTGTTTACATTTTGGAAAATGAAGTGTTCAGAATTATCTATTTTAAATTTCCTGTTTGTACCATTGGATGTATCTACTGACAACTTTCACTGGATTACTGACTAAGCTCGTTTTTTCTCTGATTTCTAATCATGTTTATGGACGTTTATTTGCAGTGGTGTTATTACGTGTGTGTGTGTTCAGGTCTGAGTGAATATAAGACATGACTCTCTCTCAGTCCCTCAGCTCTCGGAGTAAACGAGGTCGGAGACCCATGATTTAAACCGACGTTCTGATCTCAATCAGATCTTCATCTGATCAATCTTGACAGGCAGTATTTTTCATTCATGCTGTTTCTCAGTAGCCTTGCGTCTACATGTACAGTGTGTATAATCACACTCCTTCCAATAAGCGTTGTATCACTGTTGTCAACCGGGCTCGCACCTCAAGAGAAGAGAGGCACACGTGGATACAGAAATAGACATCAGTTACTTTCCACAGTTAATGGTTGTGACACAACTTGAAACAGAACATCCAAGACATTTTTAATTAACCCGCATGTCACAGATGCTTGCTCTCTCTTTCTCACACACACACACACACACACACACACACACACACACACACACACAGGAAGGAACTGTAAGTGACACTTGCACATTATCACTGTGATATATTTTGCATTCTTTTCTCCCACATTCACACTCATGTTCCCGTATACTCTCCTACACACATGAAATGATGCCTGCGAGCACACACACACACACACACACACACACACACACACACACACACACACACACACTGGCACTCGCACATCTTTGCTTTCATATGCAGCAACAAACACACTGACTCACACGCTCAAACACAGATGTTTTTACATCTCTTGCAGCCAGTTGCAGCCTGCCCCCTACACATGCTCATACATATTACATGCTGCACTTATGTTACCGTGTTACTGGCCACGCATTTACACTGCACTGAGAGCTCAACACACTTTTCTTGACAGGTTTTGTAGCTGCATCGCAAAACAACCCACCTCCTCAATCGAAGAAAACTGGATTTTATGTCCTCATTGTGCGGAAGACGATTTATAACTCATGTTTTTACGGCTGCAACTAAGGATTACTTTCATTATTGATCCACCTATCAATTATTTTCTGAGGGATGGATATTTTCCTAATACAGGCACCCTTTAATCTATAAATTGTCAAGAACTGTGAACTATGCCGACCCCAAAGATAATGTCTTTGAATTGCCTCCAAACCCAAATATATTCAATGTACACTGATATAAAAATGAGAAAAGCAGCAGAAATAGCCGATTAATCAATGAAATGTTTCAGCACTTCTGTCTTTCTCTTCAGCTTCCATATGAGTATTCAGCTCTCGTTTTTAAAATGCAAAGCCGGGTGTCATAATAAAACTGAAATGCTTGCATTAATTGAAAGTGGACAGTCACTCGCCTGCACTGTCATTAAACTTCTAACTTATAAGAAGAAAGTACAAAAACAAGAACATGGATTTCTATAAACTCTGTTTAAATTCACCTTTTCAGTTTCCTGTCTCTCTTCTCTTTCCCACTTATTCTTAAACCTTTGTTGTTGTTTTTTTCTATTTCTAACTCCAGATTGTTATTTCTGTTTGTATTTTATGTTGTTTCTCTTTATTTCTCCTGGCTCCATTAGTAACACTCCGATGTCTCTCTCCTCTCTCCTCCCCGTCCTCTCTCTTATTTCTCCCGTGATATTCCCTCTTCCCTCCTTTTTTTGTCCTTTTTGTCCTTTTCCTTCCACCGTGCTCCTCCTCTTCTTCTTTGATCTTTCTCTGTCGGTTCCCCTCCCTAAATTCTGCCCACCCCATCCTCTACCCGCACCCTCCTCTCCTCTCTCCTCCTCTCCTCTCTCTCTTGAACAGGAGGTGCTGCCAGACAGGAAGAGGGTGACGACCAGGAGCTACCTGCCCATTACACCGGTCGACACCGACAGTGGTTCCAACTTCACCTGTGTGGCCAGCAACCCGGCAGTGCCCATGGGCAAACGAGCCACCGTCACCCTCAATGTCCACCGTATGTTGGTCTTCCTCTTTCTCTCTGGTGCATATGGGGCTCGTGTGACTGAGGCTTGGCTATTTTTGTGTCGGCACATACCAAAATCACTCATTTTAATGCCCCGGCACTTGTCGCCTTCAAGTAATTAACAACAAAAATGACACATATGCTGTGTACATGAATTTACAGCCTCTATTTTCCACCATTCTCCAAACCTGGACTTGTTCCAGATTTGATTTAGCTGCTTGCGTTGTTTTTGGCACCGATTTCTAAGGCCAATAATTTTCACCTAAAGCAGTTCAGCGAGTTGATTTCCTTCAACTCGTGGAAAATACGAAACTTTTTTTTTTTTTTTGTGTGTTTAAAGGATTTCAGTCGTGTCCCTGAAGAAATAAGGAAGGATTGCTCACAGGAAAATTGTAGTTTGAATATTCAATCAAGAAGATTGATGTGTTTTTCCAACCTGGTGTAGTTGGTAATTACTGGGAGAATAACCGCAGTAACAGTAGATGTGGAATCAGTGCTGTGTCAGTAACGAAGGCCGTAGAGAAGCAGGGATTTTTATTGTGAAATTTATAGTTTGTGTGACTTATTTATGTGGGAAATCAATCATCAAGCTGCTCAGCGGTGGTGAAACGCAGCAGTCATTCACGCCATTGTTCACTTTATCTTTAGTTGTGCAATGAATATGCATCTTTCCCCGTGTAGATCCACCCACAGTGACGCTGTCCATCGAGCCTCGCTCTGTCCTGGAGGGCGAGAGAGTCACCTTCACCTGCCAGGCCACTGCCAACCCTCCTATCATGGGCTACAGGTAGGGATGAAGATTTACCAGAATTTAACTATTAAAAGAACAAATGCGCTTTAAAATCAGCACTACCTAACATAAACCAAAATATCTGTAACCATCTGTTTAACATTGTCGCAGCTTCATGTCCATTTCAACATGTGATGTGATGGACTTTGTCCCGCAGAGCAGCATGAGGAGGCAGACCGCGAGTCTGTGCCAATGAGTTTTCTAGTCTGCTTCCGTCCACCCTCTGGACGTGACCCTGAATAGAAATTTCTGCTTAGAGAACAGAATTGGTGAAAGTATTGAACATTTGCACAATTAAACTCTGACTTTTATCTAAAGTGACAGAAGTGAAGCAGTGAAATTGCTAAATGCGGGACTTTAACATGACAGTTTTAAACTGAGGTTTGAGACTCCAGCCCAGGGTCCCAGTGTGGGAGCACTGCCAGGTACTCGGGCGCTAAGCCTATTGAGTCTATATTAAAATGTCATCTAATGGCAGATGTGCAATACGGTTCTGTGATTTTGAGCTACATATCTGGCAAGATACAGTATGAAGAGAAATGTATTTTTTGCAGCCATTCCCTCAGGTTGTTACATGAAAATGTTATTTTAGTAGCTTTAATTGATAATATAAAAAACACTCATGTCTAATAATGGAAATCAAACATTTGGATAACCGCCAAAAGAGTATTTAAAAAAAAAAAAAAAGAAAGAAAAAAAGAAGCCATTATGCTTTTGGTATCTCCTGCTGACAAACTGACACAACAATTATTTTTGATGCTTAATAACGGTGATGCGTGCTCTCCGTCAGATGGGCTAAAGGTGGCGTGCTGCTGGAGGGGGCAAGGGAGAGCGTGTTCGTCACCACAGCCGATCACTCCTTCTTCACTGAGCCCGTGTCCTGTCAGGTGTTCAACGCTGTGGGAAACACCAACGTCAGCATCCTGGTGGACGTGCACTGTGAGTGTAAACACTCCCGAGCTGTTACTACACAGCATACGTGTGATTGTGATGTGTGATGTATGAGCACGTGATGATTAATGTGCTCTAGTTGAGAGTAATTTTTTCATTGTTCAACTCGTTGTCAAAGCCTATACATAAACAAAGTAAAGTAAATAACAATGAATATATAGAAAATAAGTGATAATAGATGCAATGAAAGTGTTAGTTGCTGAAAATGTTTAAATAAACCTTTCAATAAACGGAGAAACACACAGAATTATTAAAAGCAAAAAGTACATTTGTTTGCATTATAGTGAAGAGAATTAAAGAAGAAATAGTCCCCTGCAGTCCCTTGGCAAAATTGGTGCACTAAGTAAAATTATGCTACATGGCCATAAAAGCAAATAAGCATCTTTGTTAGAAAAAATGCAATTTTGGCAACGATTTACATGATTAAAAAGAAGAGTGGTGGGAAAAATGCAATGCTGAGGTCAATGACCTCTCAGATACAAATAGCCTTCATGTCTGAAATAAAACCTAGGGGTGTGTAGATCATATGATGTGCTTGTGTCTCCACTTTTCCTGTTTCAGTTTCAGTCATTTTTTCCTATCTGATGTCGGTTTTGTAGCCGACTCACTGATCAGCCGTTGTCCCTCAACATTTGTCTGCGTACAGCGGTTTTAATTGTCTTGCTGTCTCTGTCAGTCGGCCCGATACTGGTGGTGGAGCCCCGGCCGGTCACAGTGGATGTGGACTCTGACGTCACTCTTAACTGCAAGTGGTCTGGAAACCCTCCTCTCACCCTCACCTGGACCAAAAAGGGCTCCAGCATGGTAAGAACCCCCCCCACCTTTTGAGGTTTTTCATTCATTAAAATATCATATATCTTTTTATGTGTATACAGGAAAGGAGAGAAAGTCAGAGCGCCAGATACTAGGGTAAAGCCCAACCCCTGGAACTATAACCAAATCCTCCAGAAAACCCCCACTCCCTGCCCATATTAATGTCTAAGACCCAGACCTCATAAATGTTTGCTCAGTTGTAAAGCAGACGGTTAGTAGTGAGACTCCGTCTTCATATCTTAAATCTTTAATTCATGCCTAACAAGTTAAGAAAGGCTCCAGGAAAAAAACTAATGGAGCCTGCTGAGTAAATCAACATGTTTTATGAATTAAATATAGATCTCCCTCCCTCCCTCTTCTTAACATCTCTTCCCTTCTGTCTGTCTCCACTCTCCACCTCACAAATCTACTATCCTGCTCCTTATGCACACTTATCTACTTATTTATGTGTGTCCAGGTGCTCAGCAACAACAACCAGCTGTATTTGAAGTCAGTGAGCCAGGCTGACGCAGGCCAGTATGTCTGCAAGGCCATCGTACCCCGGATTGGAGTGGGAGAGACTGAGGTTACGCTCACTGTCAATGGTCAGTTACTTACTCTGCTGTTAATAACACTGCTGATATTAGCAAAAAAAATGTATAAAATGTGTAAAGCAGATCTGCCTGTGCACAGAAAAAAAGTCTTGTTTCCAAACACGGAGGAATATTAAACCACAAAGACCGCCGTGATGTGTTTGTTTGATCTGGAATCTGTAATCATGCGTGTCTCTGCACCTCTCTGACAGCGGACGCCACTGAACGCACAGAATGTAGCACCGTCTAAAATAATGTCGACCTGGCTTGATTCATTCCAGCCCGGGTCGAAAACCAAACCCAGGAGCTAATTTTTCAGCCCTAGACAGGCTCAGAGCCAATATTTCAATGCCAAAACCTTCTCCCAGCACGACCAACAATTGCTTAATAAATCAAAACTGATTCACCAAGAACACAATGACGAAAAACGAGTTCAAATACTCCTTAAATCTTCTCCGGCTGACAGAGTGCCTGGTCAAACCAGAGGGGAGGACGGCGACATTCATCGGCACGTCCTTGCAAAATATGAAGTGCTGAAAGCTCGGTGACCTGTAGTGACCGCCCACGCACTCATTCACTGACCAGACAATACGTTAACACAGCTAATTAAAAGGAAACTCTTCGCACCATCCATTGCTTTCTCTCGACTGGCTGCAAACCGCGTCGCATCGGTTTTTATGGAGCCAGTTGTTTCTCGAGCAGAGCAACACAGCTGATATGATAGCGTCCTCCATTTTGGACATCCAAACTGTGTTTATGCTGTATGTAACTCGACACAAGGGGTTAACTGTTGTCCCGCAATGGATGCACAAGTTTTCATTTGTAGTTCAACATCAGATTTCCGCCCCCCGTTGATATCCGTGCAATATCCCTACAACACGAGCAACAGTAGTGTAAACACGAGCCCGCAGGTCGTCTCTGCCAGCAGCTTCTCATGTTATGTTTTATCGGAAGCGGCCGGAGTAATTATAAGTAGTTTTTGTGCCTAAACCCAAACAGTGGCCGCTCCATGAGTTTAGCTGCATGGTTATTATTGTAACCAGGGTCCGATACGCCGCTAGCTGTCCTCATCTCCAACCCCCACCCCCCTTCTGTAGCTAAATGTTTTAAGAGGCGCGCATCAGCTACGACAGCCTACGGTCTATCTTATGTGCATAAGCTCTGAGTGTTAACACATCTATAAATCCAACCTCACTGTCAGTTTGTAATTCGTAAATTGAGCTCCAAACACAGACACTGAAAAGCTTGAACTGATGTTATAAACGTTGGTGCGACCGAGAGGAGAAACCAGACAAATTCACAACTTTCAAAGGTTCTCCTCGACCCCTCACGTTTCCCCATGAGGCGAAGACGGTGAACTAACACATCAACCTTTACATGTCCAGCACATTCGCTGCCAACGCAACATCACGCTCCCTCCACTTTGCCCCATTCGGGCCTGCAGTTTATGAGTGGAAAACGTGCCCATCGTGTTCCTCGTAAAGCAGTCGTTTTTGTGCCAAGAACTGGAGCAAATGTTTTAATAATCATCGCCTGGTGCTTCACATTATCAGATACAGTTTATATGAAATCCTTTTCTATCGTCTCGCTGGGGGTCACGTGTTTACAGCAGTTTCTGCACATTAATGTGGAAATGATTTGTGATTTTGGATTTGTCCTTCCAAACCTTTCTAAATGAAATGTCTGGGTTTGTTTGCAGTAATCCTGCCTCTGTCTCTCTGCCCCGTCCTATCTCACTCGCTCAGGTCCCCCCATCATCTCCAGTGATCCGGTCCAATACGCTGTCAGAGGGGAGAGAGGCGAGATCAAGTGTTACATCGCCAGCACACCCCCGCCTGATAAGATTGTAAGTCCATCCTTGGAAGTTGTAATTTGCTGCAGAGGTGCTCGACCTCTTCAGATTGCATCTGCCTCAAACAGAATCCTGATCACAACAACTCTTAGTCCACCCTGAAAACAGAATGATTTTCTACTTTCTCTTCTTTTCGGCCCGTGTTACTCACCAAACGGTGGGTAACAAGTGCCATTGTTCTCCAGCTGTGTCACGGCTACGTGGGAACGATGTGTTCCTCCTCTGTGGTGGAAGGTGTGACTCATCGAAAGCAGCTGCTGTTGAAATGAAAGCGGGGACACGCAGCACTGTACACATGTTCCACAGTTAAGCAGATAAGATTCAAGAAATCATGATAATTGAAGTATTTTGGAAGTGTTTAGTGTTTGACAGCCTAGAGTGAGCACATCAAATAGTATTTCCAAATATGAAAAAGAAAAAAAAAAAAAAATCAAATAGTAGAAATCCCATATACCAATATACTATTTACCAGCTCATCTGTGACTCAAGTCCAACAAATCCCAGCCAAATGTCTTTGCAGTTTTGAGATATCGCCCCTCATTTTTTTATTTGTCGAGATGTCTTTTATTTTTTTCTGCTCCTATAAGCTGTGTCGCAACTCAGCTCTGGGACAACAGTGGATCTCAGCCGTACAGTGTTGTGAGATGTGCTCAAACACCCCCTTTGTCTTTCCCCTCCGACAGATTGGATGGCCTTGGGATGGAATTGTTGGACAGTATTTTTTCACCTACGAGAAAAAGGAATTGGCCGCCGTGAATCCGTGGCTGCACATGTGAAGACAATGTGATTGTGTGGAATTGTTTAGTCTTGCTCATCACTTTTAGTGATCCATGTAGACCTTTCTGCTAATTTGTCACAGTCGCCAGAGTTCCTGCAGCCACAGCTGCAGCACGTGACTGACTCAGGCTCGTGGAGCCAGACAGCCCTTTGTAGCTGATAGTGAACATACCGAGGTTCAGCACAAATACATGGGTATATTTTATATATTTTATGTATCTTTTTCAAAACATAATTTTATGTTTTTTCAAATTAGCTGATCTACGTTTCTAGGTTCCCCCCTGGAGTAAATGCATCCCCCTTACTCTCCCTGGTACCTAATCCAAAAATGGGCAAAGAGGTGGGGGGTGTGTGGAAGCAGAGACTCCGGTGCATGCTGGTCCGTGGCAAAGCATACGCTCACCCACCTGTCACGCAAAGTGGCGCGCCCTCAATCATGCATTGATTTAAGCCTCAATAAAATTTAAACAAGTGAGTTGTATATGAATTAACCTCCCGTACAGTTGTCATGAAGGAGGAAATTAGCCATAGAGACAATAACCGTTTTTGTTTTAGGCTGTAAACATGTTTATTTCTGCTGTAAAGTTGGGCATTTTAACATGGGAGTCTGTGGAGATTGACTCGTTTTTGTATCCAGCCTCAAATGGTCATTTGAAGAACTGCGGTCTCTGGTACGTCCATGTTGGCTTCATTGTTCAGCCTCGGAGGTTGCCGCTTGGTTAGAAATCACTGTTACAAGACGTACCAGTGATATTAATCACTCTGCCACTGGAACCAATCATTTTGCTGTCCTTTAAAGCCGGTCTAGAGAAGTGTATCTCAGCCTTTTTGACTTATAACCCCTTAAAACAAATCAATGTCTACCAGTTCCGTCAAAGATGAATTCTTCTTCTTCATATCGTTTTATTAGACTAATTTTAAGAGCTCTTAAGATGTAAAATTATCCACTTAATACACCAGAATTGATGAATAATTTCATTTGTTTAGTGGAAATATGTTTTTTTCCCCCTGCTTTCCCGTCCTGTTAATCTTCTTGTGACCCCTCAGATGTGTTGACCCCTTGGGGGGGTACCAGCCCACTGGTTGGGAACAGCTGGTCTAGAGGTTAGAGAGATCTGTTTGTGAATGATTTGTATCAGTCAGTTGTAACATTTTCTCTCACTGAAACAAATTTTGTCAAGTTGCCTTTGAATGACACCATCACCCACAGCTCCCCCGCTGTGCTGTGGGTTAAAGGTGCTCGTCCGAGCCAAACAAGAAACACTTTTGAGTCATTTTTAGCAGCACTGTCTAAATTTACGAAATCGTCGAGACAAAACGTATATATGACATTAGAATACATTGAAAGACGGTACAATCACGTAGAATTGGACATATGGAGGCTTTAAGACCTCTGATATTAAGAGTCACTGAGTTATGGTCACCATGACGGAGTCAGTGTAGCACCCAGACTGTATTGATTTTAGTGTGAATTGGACCTACCAGCTAAAACCTTTCCAATCCAGTGATCCCTTTCAAAGTGGTGGCCATCTTTTCTATAAAAGAAATCTTTCACAGAGATTGCCTTAGCAGCAAATTGTAATGGAATATCCTCCTGAATGTGCCACAACTGCAGAACTCTTTGCTGTTTTTTTTCATTCCTGCCTTTTGCTAAAGTCGCTGAGTGCAATGCTTGATCAAACTACAGTTTAATATGAAGTGTCTGCGTGTTATATAGGTTACAAAATGAGCAGTATGGCTTGTGGATATAAACCTTTAAAAAGCAAAATACCAGAATGCTCACAAATCACAAGAAGAGGCCGAAAAATGGAAATAAATTCAGTAATGACATTTGAGTTTGAAGGCTAGAACGAGCGAGAGAGAGAGAGAGGGAGAGAGTGTGGGGGTGAAATAGATTGAAATGAGAGAGGCATGAGATGGAGGGAGAGTAAAAATCTGTACCTTTCAGCGTCAATTATCCAATTGTGCAGTGCCAACATGACAGAAATCAGAGCTTTTAGGAAGCTTCAGCCCCCCGCTGCACTGGCAGGGAGCTCAGAGCGTATAATGTGGTGCGACATTATAGTCTCGGCTTAATGCAGAGACACAAGGACTTATAAAATATGGAGTGTGTGTGTGTGTGTGTGCGTGTGTGTGCGTGTGTGTGTGCGTGTGCCCATGTGTCTACAGTGTGAGTGTGTGTGTGTGAAAAGAGGAAACGAGAGATTGAGAAACAGAAACCAAAAGACAGACAGTGGTGGTGCAAGAAAATTATTGTGTGAAAGAGCGATAAAGAAAGAGGGGGGGGGGCAGAAAAAGACGCATTATGCAAGATTGTCAGAGTAAAAAAAAAAATGAGGCAGAAGATTTGGGGGCTTTTTTTTTTTTTTTTTTATAAAAAAAAACTCCCTCACCAAGTCTTGATCACATACAAAGCAGGTTAAAAGGTACATTAGCCCAACATATGGGCCTATGTATATTTGATATCGTCATGCTCCATATTTAATATCCTCAAATTTCTACCTCAGCAGATTTTAAGTAGAAAAACCTGCTTGAGTTTTTATCACTCGTGTACACTTGCTGCACTCTGCGTGTGTGTGTATGTGTTTGTGTGTTGGTGTGTGTTGTGTGTGTGTCTGTTGTGGTTGATTTGTTATTTCCTCCCCAGCCTGAAAAAGTTTCTCCAAACATTTTAATTAGGCCTATACTGCACCAGGAGAAAAAAAAAAAAACTAGTTACCAAGGTGTGAGAATATAATTTGTTTTGCTTAAAATATATTTCCTGCCCAGACTCGCTTCAGTCTCTCTTAACCTTTCTTAACACCAGCCCATCTGTTGGCGGAATGTTTACTTGTGACTCTGTGTGTGTGTGTGTGTGTGTGTGTGTGTGTGTGTGTGTGTGTGTGTGTGTGTGTGTGTGTGTGTGTGGGTCTATTGTGGTTAATACTATTTAAGATAAGATAAAATGAAATTAGCATTATTGATGCCTCAGGGCAAATTGGGCGATTGCAGAAGTAAGGAGCAGAGTTTAGATAAAAATCCATATTAAACATATTGGAGATTGCATCTTCATCACACTTATACAGAGCTCCTTGTCGGCTTGAAGGACATCCTGCTGTGTTTATCATGAACAGAGTTACAGATGTTTTGGTGGACAGATGTGACAAGCCTTTGCTCTTATCTTAATCTTAAACTGAAGCACACCTGCTTTTCGAATCGAGCCAACACAAGAGTGAGCGCTGACTACAAAATGTGTTGTGGTGGCCTGTAGTAGTACAGAGTGTATTGATAGTCCCGCCCTCCTTTCTCTCTGCTGGTCAAGGATTAGAAGCTAAACGAACCCTCTATATTGTGTGTCTCAGGTGTGGGCATGGAAGGAGAATGTGTGGGAGAAGGAGAAGGGCACCCTGATGGAGAGGTACACCGTGGAGCAGAGTAAACCTCCCACCCAGGGCGGGGCCGTTCTCTCCACGCTCACCATCAACAACGTCATGGAGTCTGACTTCCACTCGCCGTACAACTGCACCGCCTGGAACTCCTTCGGCCCCGGCACCATGATCATCACCCTAGAGGAGACAGGTATGTTATAGTTTGTATCATGTCAACACAAAGGTGGCAATGTGCATGCCAGTAAATGAGTGGAAGAAAGCTGCCCATGTAAAGAATGCAGCATTTTAAAACATCAAAGAAAGTTCTGTAACACACACACAACGCTTTTTGTTAGACCCTAAAGATACCATGTGGAGTCTGACCATATGTGCAATATGTTTCATTTGGATTTTTTTTTTTTTGGACAGGTGATGCAATGCGCAGTCCTGCCTGCAGTCTCACAGTACTCACAGTAGTGTTGTACACATGGTGGCCGTAAAGAGCCAAGAAAGGTAGCAATGTGCAAGCAAAATGCAGGGAAGAAGATAACTCGTACATAAAGCCAATGCACATTTCAAGATATAAAGAAAAAATAGTTTTATTGGGAAGTAAAGGAATTCAAAATGTTAAGCTTTAAGTACACATAAAGTGCGTTTTTATTGTGAAAATTGTGTTTGTTTACAATGAAAACTCCACAGGGTTCCTTTAATGTCCTCTTCTCTGTCGTACGAACTGAAGTGCCCCTGAGCAAGATTATTAAGCGGTGGCATCAGCTGGAGGACAGAGAATAGATAATAGTGTTGTTAGTCCATTCTGGATTGTTACACATTTTATTTGGAGAGCTGGGTATGTCACATTACATCGAGAAAATGATTTCTTCATGCTCTGTCAGTCTTATCTGACTCTTATTCTTTCAGCTGTCAGATTTCGCAGGCTTCAGAAAATCTTCGAGAGAGAGAAAGAGGAGAGAGAGAGAGAAGGAGCTTGGATTTGTCTTTATGTGTACTAACAGTGTTTTTATCCCTTGTCAGACTCGCACGCTTTATCAACATAACCAGCCCTCAGAGATTCAATATTAAGGACACAACAGGATTTGTGCTTAAATGACACAACATCCATGCAGGTTTTTAGTAACAATGAGGCAGCAGCTGTCCCTCAACCCCGACCCTCTTTCTGCTCGTGTTTGTTTCAGATATTGTTCCAGTGGGAATTATCGCCGGTGGTACGGTGGGCTCCTCCATTCTGCTGCTTATGTTTCTACTGGCACTCGCCTTCTTCCTCTACCGCCAACGCAAAGGCAGTGAGTGCACACAGTGGTTCTTTAATGTGTCTGGGCGCGCGCACGTGTGTGTGTGTGTGCGTGTGTGTGTGTGTGTAGGTGCTCGCACACACTTACTGTATGTGTCTATCAGTCTTTCTTTCATCCACTCTCCCTATCTGTCATTCTGCCTTTCCACGAAGAAAGGAACATATGCCAGCCGTATAGCATTTTATTCAAATGAGATTAATGAATATTCATATAATAACGCAAACTGCCTTAAAAACGCCTACTGTATATTTCCGTTTTCATTCAGCTGATATGGAATTGTGTGATTATGTTTTAAATAAACAGTTTTTGTATGCCGCAAAGTACATAAACAACAGAACAGAAAACAAGAGCATTTAAAGGTGAATAGTATTTAAACTATGAATTCCTATATGTTTTTTCTACAGCCGACGGCAATCAAATTAGAATTTGAGAGCACAAACCGCACTTGTGCAAACCAGAGAGCACATACAGAGCATATCGTGTCTTCTTGTTGTGTCATTTTCAGCCGTGCTCCATAGCAAATAAAGAGTTGGGAAAGACAATGAAGGTGACTGGCACATTCCCAGGAGGGATTTTCTGGGGATAAGAGTATATTTTCTGGTTCAGAGCTGATAACACCACTACAGAAAAGATATCGTTTGAAAATAGAAACTCAAACAAACATCGTTGTGGCTCCAGATAAAGCATTCTGTCATTTGTGGTGTATGATGCAGCTCAAGACTTCACAGATCTCAATCTTTACTTTTGAGGTTTTCTTGCTGTGGAGGAGAGCTGCTCGTGTTCACGAACATTGACTGTTAGGAGTCGTGTGAATTAAAACTGAGCAGTGCTGTGTTTAACATAGAAATATACTGTACCTGGTTTATTGGCCTAAAATCAGAATTTTTTGCTGTAATACATATCTCACCCAGCAAACCAAACTAACACTGTAGTTTAATCTCTAAATGTGCATATTTAACCTAATATGCTCAATCCAGACTTGAGCCATGTTGGAAGTGTTACAGTAATATTATGAGACCCAACTGAAGAAGGTTTATGTGCAGTAACAAGCTCTATGTCTGTGAGGGATTTAAAATGGAGTATATTTACCATTTGCCCAGAATTTATTTTCTATTTTTCTGTTGTATCTAGACAAACCAGGTTAGCTAAATCCTCTCACGACATGCTGCACCACCAGAAACTAAGTGTGTAAACAGTGAGGAGTCCACATAAAATATTCTCTAAGATTTTTGAGGATAAAGACCTTTTCTTTGCATATGAGACAAAATGGCCTGATGCAGTTAAAGGCCCTATATGTAGATTTTTCAAATGTGATGAAAGCATCTCACAGTTTTTTCTGATGGCAAAAAAATTGTCCAATTCTATTTATTTGAAACTACCACTAGAAGTTGCTGAAGTCACAAATTTTAAAATCATAACATAGGCGCTTTAAATTGTGTACAATTTCATGTGAAGGGCAATGCCTCATTTTCATACAAAATACAGTAAAATAAAATCAACAGTAAATATCACATTTACTGGCAGAAAGATCTGTTTCAAACTCTTCATCTTCACCATTTTCCTCATAACAGCCCCTAAGAAAGAAATCAATGCCAAAGGAACATGCAGTTTTCTCACTTCATTGTGGTGGATACTGACGTCCTCAAAATTCAAACCATCACCTCTCTCTGCCTTTCGCGGCTGCCAGCATACCAAATTGCTCAATGCACCATTATCAAAAGAGAGAAAATAAGACAAACAAGGCAAATAATGGCCCAGACAAGTCAGACAAAACAGCATTAAACAGAATCAAGTGTTTTTACTGTTAGTTTTTGTTGCTTTTTTTTCAACCAGACTGTTAACTAAATCAATGAATTATCTTGACGTTGACCCAGAATATGACTGGAGGTTGTGTTCTTGTTCCAGGTCGCCGGGGTGTCACACTCGGTAAACCAGACATCAAGGTAGAAACGGTTAACAAAGAGACCCACAGCCTGGAGGAGGAGGCGACAAATGTCTCTACAGCAACCCGGATGGTCAAGGCCATGTACTCTGTGAGTAGATCCTCATCTGAGTCACCGGGGGCCGTGGAGAGGAGGCGTATGGGTCAATGGCCTTAAATGTAAAGATACACCAACACAAAGGGCGGCATGGCAGGAGAGGCAGCTATGCACGCACGCACACACATGCACACACATGCACACACAGTAAAACAGACACACATGCACGAGGCCTGCCTGTAACACACTTTAAGTACACGCACACACACACACACACAAAGAGGCAGATTCTCACACATCATACATACAGAAATACAAAGTAGACAGGAGGCATCTTGCAGATACGCACCCAACGCAAATTAAACTGATATTATTCTCACGCAACATTAATACAAACACACACACACACTCACTTTAACGCCATGTTTCTTTTAGAAACCCTGGAAGTCCTGGAGAATCTAATCGACGAGGCTCCTTTGGTGCGGTTTTCAAGCTCGGCCCGAAACTTTTTTTCTTTTCCAACAACTAAGCGTTTCTCGTCTTCCACTCTCTTGGGATGAAAAACCTGAAACTCTGTTTTCCTCTCCCCTCCCTCTCTTCCTCCTTCTTTCCTTTCTTACCCTCCCTCTTTCCGTGTGTGTGTTTCGTTGTTTGATGGTTTAGTTTCTGCCCTCTGTTTCCCTCTCTCCCTCCACTCAGCCATTCAAAGACGATATGGACCTGAAGCAGGACGTCCGGAGCGAGAGCGACACCCGCGAGGAGTACGAGCTCAAGGTGAATTGGCTGGCTGCCCACAGAGACATTTTAGCATTTTGACATCGGATTTTTTTTCCCGCAGCACCTTAAAGATTTTATCCTGCATGGCGCACAGACATATCGCATGCCATGAACTATGTGGTCATATCCATCATTACGTGCTGATTACCAGTTGCAATTTTTCCTCAGGTTTGGCATTTTCACTGGAGGTAAAAGCCTTACTTTCATTTTTTTTTTAAAAAAACATTTTTTTCATAAACTGTGCCTCTGAAGTTCCCAAATAAACAGATGTTAGTGATGATAATCCCCCAGTTTGGTGTCTGTAAGATTAAGGCTAAAATCTCCTTTTAATCTCAAAACCGTGTGTCCTTTAATTCTCACTTTCACAAGCTAATTAATCAAAAGGAGCAAAACAAACTACTTCAAACATTCATGTTGCGAATGTGCCCTAATAGAACTCTTATTCCAGAGTTAGCTGTTACACATATGAGCTCTCACCTTGCGCTGGAAACCCAGTTTATCCTGGTAAAGTGAAGTTGTATCATAATGTGTTGTGTTCATGCACATACGCTGCGCTGCATCATTCACACATCATTACATTTTTGGACATAGCATGAACACACCAACCAAATACACCCACATCATCAAGCATATCAGCGTACAATGTGACAATATACAGTACATAAAATATGAGCAGTGTGTAGTATTATATAATAGGGGATGTGATAAAAGTCACTTTGTTGTAGCAACTTAAGCTGGCTGAGTCTGTATGTTTTTTTTTCTTTCTTTTATCAGAGAGATTATCCTTAAAGGTCCCATATAGTATAAAGGGAGATTTCCATGTGTTGTGTGATTATAAAGCAGGTCAGGACTTCTCTCACTTTGTGATGTCACAACAAAGCAGTCACCACCCCTCTGAGTGTTTACCTGAAATCTGCTATATCTGTATTTAATCACTCAGAAAACAGTCAGCCAATCAGAAGAGAGGCTCAGAGCCTCTTCTCTCTCCTGTTCTTACTAGAGCTCCAGAGAGAAGCCTGAGAGAGTGAAAAAGTGTAAAATACGGGACCTTTATTAAACTTAATTTAACTTCAGCTTTTTACATTTTATTTTACATTTTATTTATAGATTACTATTTTTAGTGTTTTTATTTGTCTTTATGGTTTGATTTGTTGCTGTAGCACTGCATATACAAACATTATTTTTCTGTACTGTTGTGGATAAAAGAAAAATGCAACAGTTCCAGGTACTCTAGAGCTCCCAGTCTTTCTTTATGATTATAATTATAAAATGATATACAAATGTTACAGAACTACCATTGCTTACAGCAAGCTAAGCAAGCACAGACCAGATGCTTATGTGTCTTTACTACTTAGCATAATGCAAATGATTCTTCAAATGATGATCAACAAAAAATAGGACTGAAAAGCTAATAGTGTCATCTGTGATCACAGGATCCAACCAACGGCTACTACAACGTCCGAGCCACCACCCACGATGAGGCGCGCCCCCAGTCACGTGCCATCCACTACCAGGGAGAGTTCCGCTCGCCAAACCCAAGTAGCGGGCCGGCCGGTGCCACATCCAGCGGACCCTCAGCTGCCCCCAGCGGTGCAGTTCCCCCAAGCGGTGTGCCAGGCTCAAGGACAGGCTGCTATGACCCCCGCCCGCCTTCCAGGATGTCCCATGCCACCTACGCCCAGTTCAACACCTTCTCCAGGGCGGCGCCGAGCCAGCAAGCTCCTCCCAATCCGGCACTTCAATCGCCTGGAGATTACCCGGGAGACTGCGGCCTGCTGGACAACACAACCCAGCTGGCCTATGACAACTACGGATACCCCTCCCAGTATCCCAGCTACCGCATGGGCTTTGCACCGCCCATAGAGGAAGGGCCAGCCTATGAGATGTATCCAACTGGACAAGGGACCGGGCCAGGGCTGGGACCGGGGCCGGCACCGGGGCCGGGACCGGGACCGGGGCCGGGACCGGGGCCGGGGCCGGGGCCGGGGCCGGGACCGGGGCCGGGCCCAGGACAGCAAAGTCCTGAAACAGGGCTGGGGAAGTATGGAAGCTCCACTCGCTTCTCGTACTCGTCTCCCCCCTCTGACTATTCCCACAGACACACACAGCGGATGCAGACTCATGTGTGAGAAACACACACTCACTCTTTGGCTCGCTTTTTTGCAGCAGCAGTACTTACTACACATAAAAATACCTACCTTTCTATACATACACATTCAAGAATCTGTTCTCTCTCTCCATGGCAACCAGTGCATGGAATTTGGTTAATTTTCTGAACCAATAAAACACAACAACGCACAGCAGTCAGCAGCATCGCATATACAGTACTCTAGTTAGCAGCAATACATACGACACACGCAAAGCGACATTCACACACATTTGCGCAGACCTTCTGTTACGTGCAGTGTTTATGCTTCGACAAAAGCAACAGCGTGCCACAATCAAGAGAAAAGAGACAAACAGAGGAGTAGAGCACTTTGAAGACAGGAAAGAAGAGGAGCGCCGAGAGCTTAAGGAGGAGCAGAGGAACCGTTTCCTTCCTGCAATCCTCGTTTTTGCTCTTCGACCATCTCCACTCCCCCCTCTGCATCACATCTTCCCTCCCACCCCATCCCTGTAAATACGTGCAAATTCAGATTTGGATCATTTTAAAGTTATTTCCTTGTACAAACCTATACAGTGTGATGCAGTGCAGTGACCTACAGCAAACCTCACACCTTTTTCTTGCATTTTGTGACTCTCACATATTGCAAAACACAGACACACACACACACACAGATCTTTAAAGACTCATCTGTTTCTATGTATTGCAGCAACGGGGCAGCTTGAACTATAACTATATCTGGCACTTTTTGATCCTCTTTCCTCACTAAAACCTGCCCAGTGGCCATTTTTTTTACAAGATCTACCTTGATTTAAGTGGGACAAAGCTTCTTAAGGTGGTATAGTGAGTGACCAGAGTGCCGATGCTTATGTGCCAACACACACAAACTATTGACACCGCGGCTTCTTTTGCAAAAGCGTACGACGAGATGCTCTGGACGACGAGGTTTTGTACATGCCACATCTGAGAGGAAAGGAGCGGTAGCAAGCATCTCTGTAAACTCCTTCTCCTCCTCACCGCTCATTTTTATCATCATGATACATTTCTAGACTTCACAGTTCACTCAAGGTCAATGCTGTAAACAGTATTTGTGAAACGAGGTGTGGCAGGAGCGCTTTTTCATTCAATGAATTTCTGCAATTTGTACAAAAAAAAAAAAAAATACCTCCCCTATCCTCAAGTGTCAAAAAATATTTGTTTCTCTCACTTGCACAGTAGAATAGATTTTTTTCCCATATTTATACCGAACCATGTGGAGAAAAAAATGGCATTCAGAAACATTTTATAGTATTTTTATAAGGAGTTGTGGACCAAAGGTTCAGAGTTTTTGGGTGACACTCACTTTTTAACGTGCAGGTGGCAACGTGAGCGTTATTGGAAACGTTTGAGTTTCTTTAAAAAGAGATGGATGGTATTTTTAAAGTGGATGTTGTTGTAGACTTAAATTAGAAGATTTGAAGAGCTCCATTCCATAAACGTGAATATCCAGCAGGCGGGGGAGAAGCCTCTCTGGTGGATATCTCCGTTTGGTGTGAAACTCTTCCTTTGACTTCCGGTCTTCTGACTGGACTGCCTTTTTTTTAAACGTCGACGACATTCAAAAGTGATGGATGGAGAACAGGCAGCCGCTCGCTCTGAGCTGGGCTGTGAACGCAGATGGTTCGAGTGTAGTCTAACATATCAACATGAAGGTACAGGGGGTTCTATCTAGCTCATACGGTACGATGTACATTTATGTGTAAGTGTGCTGGGTTCCTCACCGCAGCAGAAACTTTTGGTGGTATTTTATGTCTGAGATCTTTCCATCATGTTGCGTCAGCTTTGGTTTGTGTGATTGGCTTTTGACCCCACAGGTCAATGATGATCAGCATTTAAGATATTGCTTGTTTTGCTCCAAACTCTACTGATGCAGCTACTTAACAAGTCCCATATTTACCAAATGATTCCTCCAATAGAGGACAAAAAAAAATGTTTTTGTTGCAGCTTAGTTGCTTTGCTTACCTTCCCAATAGTAGGTCGAAATTCACAATACGAGTTTACAAAAGGCTTTTCAAGACTGTAATTTGATCAGTGTGGATTATTATCTGTGTAGCAAGTTTTAAGAGTAGTGATGGCTTTTTTTTTTGGCTGATGTAAAAAATAATTTTAAGTAAGAAGTGCTTAAAATGAAGCCTTGCTTATAAAACACCGGTGGATGTTACCGTTGTCCTTTTCGGACGTTTATTTGAGATGAAAAGAGCTAAAAGCTTTTGAATGGCTGTGTGCGACTGCTTCGTTTTGTATTCTCCAATTTGAGCAATTTTTCTTGTTACAAAATCACGTCTGTGGGGAAACGAACACAGATATCCAGTTGGCTGTTTATGAGCAGTGAGCACAAGAAATTCACTTTTGTTCAACGTATGTGGGATCATGTTTTTCTGCGGTTGTTCGCCTCCACAGGAAATAATTAGACTTCCAGTCACTTACTTACAGTGTTACTCGCAATGTGAATACTGCACTAAAAACATCTCAGATAGCAAAATGGAACTTCTGGCACAACATATGCCTGGGTCCTCGGCCTGAGTCTGGCCCATATACGTCCACATCTGGGCAGAGTCCAGCTGTTATCCTGATGATTTTCTGTGTGGGGGCGCCAGAAGCGGTCCAGATGTGGAAGAAGCATCTTACAATCATGCTCTTTATATGGGCCAAATTTGGGCTGTGGAACCGGTTTTATACTTAGCTTGAAGAAAACAAGCACGTGGCCAAAGTATGGGCCGGATTTATTTTGCTATTTCCAAAAAAAACAGCTACTGGTGCTAAAACAAGATCGGTGAAAAACTGTCGGCTCATCATCGGCCATAATGTCACCGCTGCAGTGTTTTAGTGTGCACACTGAGCTTTTGTGAGTGAGATCAGATTCAACAGTCTTCATCGCACCATCTCACAACTTCACCTTTTTATGGTGACAATCATTTCTTGACAGGACTCCACAGCTGCTGCATCAATCTGTACAACACGCTGAACTTGAAATTATAAGATTCCTTCAAAAAATACAACCTCATTTTTTAAGAGACATCAAGTGATACACTGAACGTCTTTTAGCACCCACCAGATGTTGCTTTTATTTCAACCTTTTCTTGAGGGAACATCTGCTTTATCTGACAGACAAAGTGAGGAAGGACTGAATACAACAAAGTGTCAACCACTTGTATCTGTGACATGTTTTGTTGAGCGGTTCAGAAACGAAAGCAGGTGAGGTGCCGCTCTACGAAAAAAGAGATCAGAGGCTGCAAAGTGAAGCCAGGAATCTTACCACCTCCAGAGGTAATCATTGAGTCTTTATACTTATAAGCCGCCCTATCAACCCCTCACAGATACAGTATATTATGGTAACTTTGTGCTAAGGGGCAGTAAAATTTGTATTTATTGCCCCTGTTTTGAATAAACACTTTCAGAGAGGAAAGCCACCGCCACGTCGTTTCTGATTAGAATATCAGATGGAACCTTGCAGCTCCAAGGTCACGATATAAACTGTTTCAGCGGTTATGGAGAGAAGAACGGCAGATGGAGCACCCTTTTAAATTTATATGGTTATCACAGCCTTGGTACTGCATACTATTACCTCTTTACAACCTTTTTACAGAGTTGTAGCCGTGCAGTGTTTTGCATCTGACTTGCAATGTCATTATGACCTTGTGTAGAATGAGTAAATCTGACACAGTGGAGGTACTGAGGGGCCAACAAATACATGGCCAGGCCACCCAGGTACTTAGTCATTACCTCTTAAGTATTTACAGTCTGTTGACAGTGGGGGCATATAAATATGTAAAAGACACCATAGATGCCAAACGTGCAAAATGGATGTTTACATTTGGTTCTGCGATGAAAAAAAAAAAAAACATGTGGTTTGGAAGGGAATGTGGAAGTGTTTACTTCCCCCCCCACACACACTCTTTTCTCATGTGTACCTCTCACCGCTGTGTGTATGGATACTCTCTCCTGTGTCACATTCATAGCCACCTACCAGCTTCCAGATTTAGCGGTTGAAATCTGAACCTTTCCATGAAAAGAAATCATTGCAAACCTTTCTCTCATAGCTTTCTTCCATATTTTTTCTTCAAGATGAAAACATATGGGGTAGATATAGCGATCTAGCTTGTACAAATGTGTGTGTGTGTGTGTGTGTGTGTGTGTGTGTGTGTTGGAGGGGCTGGGTTGGGAGTCTGTTTTTAGAGAATATATAGCTTCACGAGCTCATGACATCCATTGGCAGTGTTCATTATTTCGCGATCTCCTTTCTTTCTATGAAAACCTGTATTTTCAGTTATTTTCTTGGTATTACTTTGTGGTGTTACGTCACCAGAGGAAGAAACGACTGTGGTCAGAAGTATGTATTTAAACTTTTATACACAGTATTTCGTTTGATCTTGTATGCATCAGATAGGGGGGGGGGGTTCTGATTAATCCACCCAGCGAAAAAAAAAAGAGAGTGGACGTGTGCATCTGTGGCCAAAAACACTGCTCAGCCAGGCCACAAATAGCCAAAATTCTGTCTCAACTAGGCCAACCCAGACTAGAACCAGGCCAGACCCACAGCTAACTGCTCTGTTCCATGCTGTGCTGTGCTGTGCCATCCCTGGCCAAGAGTGACTCAAGTGGCTCGGTGTCCATTTTTACCTTGTGGAGTCCTCAGTGATGCCAAAAGACTGTGCAAAGAAAATGAACTGAGCAGACAAACAAATGCAGCAGCCATTTGTGTTTATTGTGTTCATGGTATGCTCATGGGTGACTGTGTTTGTGAGTGTGTGTGTGTGTGTGTGTGTGTGTGTGTGTGTGTGTGTGTGTGTGTGTGTATGTGTGTTGGCAACATGTAACCCCAGTGTGATTTCACACCATTATGAATATGTTGGGACCACTGCGCTGTAGAAATAAAAGGGTTTGACTGATGTTTTTGGCAAATATCACGTTGTCACCTGCTGTTATGATGGAGGCTACTCCTGACCACACTTGCATTTAAATGGGCTCAAAAAGCTACAATGACATTAGATTTCCTTTTTTATCAGATTGTTATTCATTCCTTTCATAGTCCAGTAATCAGTTTTGAGAAAAAATTATTCATTTAAAGGCAGTATTTATGCCCAATAATTCACTTCCTAGTGAATATGTGTTAAAGTTATAATCCTTGAGATTTTTATTTTTATAGGGCTACATCAAACCACCTTTAAGATGTCAAAATTGTGTTAATATAACCATTTCATGTATTTGCAATCATATCTATATACAGTATTAGCTTAAAACTGATTAGGCACATTGTATACCCGCACACAAGGAAAGATAAGTGCACACACACATTTTGTTCAGTGTGGAAGACAACACTGGAATATAAGTTCAGCATTACTGTGTCAGATGAATGTGTGGACTATTAGCCGTGCACAGTTACAGAGTCCTGCGGGCCAGATGAAGGATGGCAATGTCATCTTCCTGTACCTGCTTTAGCCAGAACACTACAAGTCTGGAAACAAGTGTGGATAAAATCAATACAACTTCACAGAAGTTACTCTAAAATTAGTATATTTCCTCAGTCATTATGAAAAATGTTAAGTGCTCTTTGAAACCGCTACTGTAGCTTCCATGGAAACAATTGGCGTAGGATGGACTTTGTACTGCAACTGGAACTGATGGTTCCAGTTCTAACCCTAACCCTTTCAAAGCCCACCTCAGTCAAACCCTAGTAGGAAGCAGGCAGTTGGTGAGGCAGAGTGAAGGAGATGACATTGTGTGTGTGTGTGCGTGCGTCCGTGCGTGCGTGCGTGCGTGTGTGTGGCCTTAGGACAGGAGGAAGGAGCTGAGGTGGTGCGCTCGTCCCTCATCCAGCTGCTGAGCCTGTCTGCTCTCTCTGAAACAGCTGCACGAGTGAACAGGATGAATCGATGTTCTGTTCGCTATCGTTGAGCGCGTGAAGACAATGATCAGAGCAGTGAGAAGGTTTCCATGTTGCACTTAAAAACTGTGTGAAGTGGACGTGTGTGTGACGGCAAGAGCGGGACAGTTTGTGTGTTCAAACAAGCATATATTCTCCATACTCCGAGTCTTTATTTTTATCCCTATATATTGTTCACATGTGTATTCTGTTCATGTTGGGTTCCAGTACTTGTTTATCCATTTTACTCAAGAAAAAAAAAAAACTGTACAAAACACAAAAGATATTATTGATTTTTTTGTTATTTTCATGTTTCTCTGTTTGATTTCTGCTTTTTTTCTTTCAAATTGTATGTAATTATTTTTCCACAGTATTATAGAAAATAAAAGAAGACATGGCTTTCATAAGAACACAGGTAAAAGTTCTTTTATTTATTTGCTGATATCGAGTTTAGAGAGTTATTGAATTATATTCAGTTTATATATATATATATATATATATATATACGTGTATGATGCTTCAGGATGTGTCTTATGTTTTCAACTCTTGACTCTCTGAATGAAGTTTGTACATCTCGCTCTCTGTTGTTTATTTAGGTCAAACTATGAATGGCTGTGTCTGAACAGTTGTTATGACACTCTCTCATGTCGAGCAGCCTGAAGAGGGAACTAAGTGTGTGTGTGTCTAAGTATAGCACACACACACACACACACACACACACACACTCACACACCGGGGGCATATAGAGTGTTTACCTGAAGCTGGCGCTCAGCGAACAACGCCAAAACAAACATCTGCAGAGTCTCAGTCTCTCCTCTTGTTTTCTCTCTGTCGTCCCCATAACCTCTCTGTTTGTCTCTTCCTCTCTCTCTCCTCTCTTCATCCCTCCTTTCATGTCCTGCTTTGCTCCTGTTATCGTCCACTCCTTTTTCCTTTTCTTCCATTGTCTTATTCTGGCAGCCTCCTCTCCTCTCCTCTTTTTCCTTTCCTTTCATTTCCTTTCCTTCCCTCTTCATCTCTCCTCTCCTCCTGTCCTCTCCTCTCTCAAACATCCCCCTCTCTCCTGTTTTCCTTTTATCCTCAGTCATCTTTTTCACATCTTGTTCTCTCTTCTTCAGTTTTTTTAGTCATCCTTTCATCAGTCCTCTCTCTGTCTTATCCTTCATCTCCTCACCTCTTCTCTCACTTCTCCAAACTTCTTGTTTACCCACTTCTCCTCCAACTCTTTCATCATCTCCATTCCTGTCTCCTCTCCTCTACAGTCCCTTCTTCCCTCTCTCCTCGCCTCATCCTGTCAGTCCTTCTCTCATCTCTCTAACGTCGTCCTCCTCTCGTCTTCCTCTCATCTGAGGCCTCTCACACATTCTTCTCAGCCATTCTTTCACCTCCTCTCCTTCCCCTCCGTCTCTTCATGTCCTCCTCTCCTCTCCTCTCCTTTGTGCTCTTTGCTTAAATCATGTTGTCAGTCCTCCTCTCATCTCTCCTCTCCTCCCTCACGGATCTTCCTCCAGTCATCCTTTTCATTCGTTTTTACATATCAGTGTTTCCCTCCACTCCTCTCTCATCCTTCCTCCTCCTGTCACTCTCACCTCCTCTCTCTCCCTCAGTGTCTTCAGTTCTGCCTTCACCTATCCTGTCTGTCCTCTGCTCTTCTTTTGATTCATCTCCTCTTTCCTTTTTATGTGTTATACGTTTTTCTTTCACTTTTCCTCCGTCATCCTTTCACCTCTCCGTCTCTTCCTCTCGTCTCACTTTTCTTCCAAACCTCCTCCTTTCCCCACTGTTTCTCCTCTCATCTCTCCAGCCTTCCCCTTTCCCCTCTTCTCCTCTTTTCCTGTCTTTCTCTCTGTCCATCTTTCACCCCCTCCTCCTCTCCTGTCTCATTTCTCACTTATTCTTCCTCCCTTGATCTTGTCTCCTCTTTTATCTATTCTGTCTCTCGCCTCCTCTCCTAAGTTCTTCCCTTAAATCAGAAACCTTCTCCTTTCCCCTTCCTTCCTCCTCTGTCCTTCTCTCTCTCTATTTTTCTCCTCTCCTCATTTCACATCCTCTCTTGCCTCTCTTTCTCTCCTCTCTTCTCTTCCCCTCTAGCTACATGTCCTCAGTCCTCCTCTCCACCTCCTCTTTGTTCACCTCTTTACCTCATCTTACCTCTTTCCCCTCAGCCGTTGTTCCACCTCTCCTCTTTTGCTCTTCCCTCCTCTTTTCTCCACCTCCTGCAACCTCTCTTCGTCCTCCCCCCTTTTTTCTTTTCTGCTCAGTCTTCTTCTTTTCCATCTCCTCTTTTCTCCTCCTCAGTCCTCCTTTACCCTCTTTTCCTCTTCTTGCCTTCCTCCTCTCTTCTGCTCCCCCCTTTACTCCTCCTTTCACCTCTCCCCTTTTTTCTCTCTTTCCTCCTCAGTCATCTTCTCCTCCTCCCAGTCTTTGCAGTAGCTCTTCAGTTCTCTCTTCACCTCTCCTCATCTGTTCTTCTTCTTCTTCCTCCTCTCTCCTTTTCTTTCCCCCCTTTTCCACTCATTTCCTCGCCTCTCCTCTCTCATGTCTTCTTTCTGTCCTTCAGTTATCCCTTCTCTTATACTTCTCAGTCCTCTGCCACCCTTTTCCTCTCCCGTCTTTGTCTCATTTCCCTCCTCACTCCTCTCCTCTCTCCTCTGAATGACAGGGAAAATGGAGAGAAAAAAAAAAAGCAAAAGCAAGAAAGAACTAACGTCTACGACAGAAAAAAAAAGAAAAGAAGAAGGACAAGGACAGAAGACAGACGGGGAGCGTTAGAGCTGATGCCTTTCTCATCTTTACTTAGTGTGTTATAGTGATTATCGTCTCCTCTCTCCTCCTGCTCTCAGTGATGTCTGGAATAACCTTCAGTGCTGCACTCCCGACTCCAGTGGACCCCCCCCACCCCCCCACCCCACACACACACACACACACACACACACACACACACACACCCTCCCTCCCACTCCACCACCACCAACCACTTCCATTTTATCCCCTTGTTCACATTTGAAGCAGTCGTCGTATGGATTATGGCCCCTCTCATGCTTGGCACCACACTCAGCGCCTGAGATATATTATCATATTAGTGGAGAATGATGTAATGCATTTCAAGACATTTGTCCTTCGCACACCCTCTGTCCCTCCGCAGATGATGTCACTGGCTTTGTGTCTAGGAGGCAGAGAAGTTGTCAAGTGGGCTTGTGGGGTTTTGTGCTTGATGCTGTCGCCGCCTTGTGGCCGGAGAGCGGTGCTGCGCGGTGAGCGGCGGGGAAGGGAAGGGAGTAAATTAGGGGTGGTAGGTAATTATTTATTACGGAAGCAGATGATAATGTGACTCATAATGGATGTCGTTGGTGTAACTGTACTGATGTGGTCTGTTGGGTCAGGGACAGGAAAAAGGAGACGGACGCTTTGGCTCTGACTTGATTGCAAATTAGAGTTTGACCGATTTTGAAGATTTAGAAGATAATTGCCAATGATGGAATATTTTGTTGGTAGAGGACATTTCATTAACTTGATCATTTTCATTGAAAAACAAAAATGAAATTCCCCTCATGGGCAAAATAAGGAAACTAATAAGAGTATCCAAGACAGTGTTGTGTAGGGTTAGAATTAGAATTATTAGTATTAGAAATAGTTCAAGCTGAGAACCAGTAGTTTGTTTATCATTTATAGTTATTTAACTTTAGCTGATGATGTAGTCTCATTGAGATCATGAAAGAGTTTGAGGACAATATCAAACAAACTGCAAGAGATTTGCTGCAGACCAACATATTGGTCACTAATATATAATGTTTACACACTGATTTTCAAAGCTAGAAATATTGATTCAAATAGTGATTTGCCAATGACAGAAAATAGAAATAATAGCAGTAAAAATGTAGGAAATGTAAGATGGATCTGTTTTTTTTTTTACACACACAAAGGAACCGAAGTGTCATGAGAGAAGAAATGCGACTATATGAGGATATAAAGACAAGCCTGTTTATTCAGAATCTGCCGATGATTATCAAAAACAAACACATTTAAAATACGAAAGCAGAGCCAGACAAAAATGAACCTCTATAAACCCCCTTTTTTTTTTCCCGACAATGTGCGCAGATTTTCTGTGCTGAAACACTAACTGACCCTCGATTGGCTTTTGATTTTATTAAACTAATTAAGCACAAAAATGAAGTGATGACGGTTCGTATAATGAGATCTAACTGCCCTGTTTAGTGTTTTGGGGGGAGAAAATCCTGTGAACTCAAGGAACACAGACCGGCTTCACTTCCAGACAGGGACCAAAGATCAGGTAATAAAGCAGGACCCACTCTATTGCCCATATCATGTGGTTCCTTTCATGGTGCCAAAGAATTCTTCAATTAAATGAACACAAAACAGGTGATCACCTGGAAGCCTGAAGCTCGGTTGGTAATCCAGCCTTGGTGCTCTCTGCTATTTAGTAATCAACCACTATAGATGCACAATTTTCTCACCTGGCTCTGAATTATTAACAGGTGCACGATGCATGCAAAGAGCAATGACATAAAACTCAGGCAATTTCATTTCACTCCAATGACCTTGTTAAACGTTTATGCACATTGTTATAATGCTGGAAGCCCATCATGAACAATGTAATTTGTAACGGGCTTCCAATGAAGCGTCCGTGCAGATGTTTTGGGAAAAAAAAAAAACATCACTAAAAGCCATTTTTAAAATTAAAACTCTTTATCGTCCTCCCCTTCATCACCGCACACTCACTTCAATGAAATAGATGAGGGTAAAAGACTCAGATGGAGAACTCCGCATTGTATGTGCAAAGTCACTGGACTGATTCTGATTAAACACTGAGGGATGATGCACTTTGCACCTCACCGGGGCGCTATAGTTAAAGGTCAAACCCAAACTCTCAAATGCCTCAACTCCTACACAACTCCAATTAACACTGACCTTTCTACATACAAAGAAAGCCTCATAAATCACACTGGCCACCCTATAATTGATGGTGCACAGATGTTGTGATTTTTTTTTTTTTTTTTTTAATGTCACCGTTTAGTGCAACTTCTAGTGGCAGTGACGATCGTCTCCAGAAGCCTTAAGCAAATGTACTGTAACTGATATAAAGAAATTTAGTGTGTAACAATGACGATTCCTGGCTTTATAGCTGTCTTTCTCTTCTGGAAGTTGATGTAATATTTTTATCAGCAATTTGTGCAGATGTATTCAGAATATGATCCATCTTGCATCCTTTGTCTATTTGAAGATGGATTATCTGAGTCATGGTCTAAAGAATCCCTGGCCTATCAGTAAAAACTGTGGACAGATTATTCCTCCTCAGTGTTAATGCCGCTAAAGCCTCGTCTTTCGCAGAGAGTTTTAAGATGCAGAGACACATCTGATGAGGCTATGAACTGACCAGCATGTCTTTCAGCTGCTCTGGTTCAGGTCCAGGCTTTGGCAGGGCAGGAGTTTGGCCTGGATCACTGCTCCTTTTGAAGAAGCAGGCAACATTTGCTTCTTTAAAGCGCTTCCTTTAAACACACGCAGGATCTGTGAGCAAGAAAAGGCAGCAGATAGATTAATACGAGAGTGGGAAAACATTGTGAATTGGCAAGAGAAATGCAAACACCGGGTATTGTGTTGGAAGACATCGTGCTGGCGTCGCTACCTGCAGTGCAGCAAAGAAAGATTTGTTCTACAGCTTCACGGGTTCGAGGTCTGTGGATTGTGGATTGGGAGAGATTATGAGTGACTTGTATGTCATCAAAATGCAGATGATGCATCACAGCGAAATCTGTCATTGTTTGTTCGACAGATTTGGCTTCTTGTCACACACTTCTCACTGTAAATCAGAGTAAAATAATTCATGGTGGGATTCTCCAAGGAAAACGTTTCACGCTGTAAACACAGGAAACGAGAAAAAGCGTGCCAACATTATGCTTTATACGTCCCACTGTGCTTGAAAGACAATACAACAATGAAAAATAAAGGCAAAATGTCATGGCATTAATTAAAGCAGTGTTAAAGAGGAATAAATTAGGCAAATGTGATGTGAATTCAACTGATATACTGTACAGGATTAGGATTTAAACACAGTTTAAACATGCATTTCAACAACAAATGTTTTTAGTCTAAATTGTGTTTAGTCTGAGGTCTGGTCTGATGAACAGGAAGCAGAAGAGGAGAAGGAGATGATTTCACAGAATAATTAGGCAACACTTAAGGCAAAACAATTAGGCAAAACCACTTCCTTTATCAGTTTACTACATTTGCTTTGCCCACTTCTTGTTAATTGGGGAGTTGGTTCTGCCGAGCATGCATGCCCTGGATCACACTTCTTCACATGGCCGTAGCTACATGCTGCTATAGACCACAGCAAACCAGAAACACACAGGCACAGACCGGCTCCAGCTGATCAGCTGGATGCTTTGGTAATTTCATATAACCTGCTTTATGAGATTTAGATTTCTTGTTCTTTGTCTTGCCTCTTTTCCTGACTCAGTAGTGTCCAGAATGGTGAATGGTATTGTTGCTGTTGTAAATGCATCTCTGTGCCTCAGTATCAACCCACTGAACTTCTAATTAGTGGATCCGCTGTGCCCCCTGAGCCACAGCCGCCCTGTTTGTCTCAAGTTTATCCTTCTTACTTTGTTATAAAAAAAAGAAGAAAAAAAGGTCAAGGTCAAAAAGGCCAGGTGAGAGACATGACCAGGTACTGTGGGGCTTAAGGAGCAACCGTCCTGATCAAAGCCGTCCTCATCACAGCAGGAGACGGAGCAGTTACAGTAATCCTCAGTGCGGCTGCAGTGAAGGACGACCATGTGGAAGTCCAGGTTTGGGACTGGATCCAAGGGACAGGAAGGTTTAATACATTACAGTACAATGTAAAGTTCAAGTCTCTGACCCCGGTGTAATCAAAACCTGTGGTGCATTCTTACTCGATTTTATGCATCCTATGTGATCCATTTTTATTCTAATTATTTATTTCTATTTTTTATATCTATGTTACTCTTTTATTATTATTCCCTCTGATTTTACATTAAACCTTTTGCTCAACAGAACCAGTCAGGTGATCTCTGAGTCCAGATTTCAGACTTCTTTTTTCTTTTCAGTGTTGAAGAGTGAAGCACAGAGAGCAGATAAAACCTGACGACTCATGTATCAACTGTGACCTTCAGAGCAGGAAGGACGACACGGAAGATGAGTTTGTTTTAAACAAACTTTACTAATTCTCATGTGAACTGTATTCAGATGTTCAGATGTGTCTCCTTGTTGCACATTGGTGCAAGGTGCTCCACAGATCAGGTCAAAGGAAAGAGAAGAAAGAGAAGTTCATTTGTTCACTTCCTGATTCTAACACTGTGAGTGTGGTTTTGACAGGAAAAGCACATCTGTCATAAGACTTTAACCCTGTGGTCTGTTAGAGGAGAACACAACACCTCACACTGGTGCAGTTTGGACTGAGCGAAGCCAGAGAACATGACGTCTGTCGCTGTGATACTGGGACTGCTGGTCTGCATAGAGGCACCAGGTAAGACAAGAACACTAATGACCTGTTATTAACAGATACAGCAATGATACGTGAGCAGGCTTCTTTACTGTGAATGATAAACTGAGCACCAGGGGCAGAACTGATGAACATGTAAAGTTCATGTTGATTAGAAACACACACATGTTCTATCTGAAAGAGTGTGAGCAGTCAGGAAGACGAGGTCAGTTAGTCCTTTATGTAGATTAGAAAGAACAATACTTTAACACTTGAAACAGTTCAAGTCTAAATGTACATGGTGACGTCACTGTGGGACTGAAGGGGTTTTGTTTTTTCAGAGGACACAGGTATTAGATTTCATTTCTTAATTGAGAAGTACAGGTCGAATCGATATTTTAAGATCTTATCACATTCCCCTCTTCGCTGACATAATGTTATAGTTGTTAGTATCAATACTTTTGATGATCGGTCACTTTATTTCATCAGAATCAAATATATGTAATTATTTATCATGAGTTAATCTCAGATTATATTTTATATCTATAAAAACATAAACCTGAATGTGTTGAAACACAAGGTTCAAATCAGTGGCTCCTCTCTTGTCTCAATGTTCATCTCACTTTTAATGATCACTGACTAATTCATGACTGAATTCAACATTCAAGTGATTTTGTGCTGTTGTGTTGTTTTACAGGCTCCAGTGCTGTGACTCCTGTATTTGTGCAGAAGGGGAAGGATTTACTGCTGGAGGCCATGGAGGATGATGTACCTGAGGATTTTATTGTTCTTTCATGGATATTCAATGGAAAGAACGTTCTAGTAACATTTTCACCTGGTAGAGAACCAAGAGTCTCTGATGTTGTTTACACTGGAAGGGTTGAGGCTTCTGTGAAAAATTTCTCTGTGAAACTGAAGAATCTACAAGAGGCAGACAGTGGAGTTTATACTGCACGAGTGATCGGGGATCAAGAACAAATACTGGCTGAATACAGCGTCACAGTTCAAGGTAGGTTTGTTAACATCCCAGACACTGACAGAGACAATCTGCTGCCATGTTTCTAAAACGCTTCATGTAAACTTTCCCCCTCAGATCCAGTGTCTCCAGTTGCCATGACAGTAGACTCTGTGTCCAGCAGCTCAGACTCCTGTAGCCTCACTGTGACCTGCAGCACACAGGACTCACATCACATCAACAGCACCTTTACATGTGACACCAACACCTGCAGTCAGGAGGGAGGAGAGAGGTCAAAGGTCACATCCTCTGGTGCTTCTCTCAATGTCAACCTGCTTAATGACTTAATCATCTGTAACCATAGCAACCACGTCAGCTGGACCAACGACAGTAAAATGATTGATCACTTTTGTCCCAGACACACTGGTAAGTCTTTACAATAACACTGACACAGTTTGGAGTTAAATTCAGAGCATATAAGAATTTATTTTTTAAATAAAACTTTTACTTTGTCCAAGTAAATAAGTTCTGAACATGATCAACCACCATGTCAGAAGTTTTTTTAAAGGGACATTAAATGATGATAATGATTAAATCAATAATTTAATTTCCTTCTGCTTTTGATGATGCAATTTACCGTGTTTGACAAATGTCGTTGTTATTACTGAGTGTAGAACAAATAGGAGTTAGCACAATAAATACTGTTAAAGTTAAATATCAGTAAACATTGAAAGGAATAACAGATTTATTACTTCTTCTTAACCACTGTATCAGTTTCATTAAGGAAACAACCTGTGTTGTTGTGTTGCAGGTTCAGAGGCTGGTATCTCTCTCTGCCTGGTGAAGACAGTCGTGTTCTCTGTCGGTCTGGTCATCATGGTGTCTGCTGTCATCAGTGTCCATCTCATGGAGAAGCTCAAGAAGCACAAATAATCAAACAGTTCTCTACTGATCAACTTCACATGTGTCTCACAGTCTTATCTAAATGTAAAGTTAAAGGTGGCCTGTGTGGTCTTTTCTTTTTTATAGGTGGGTCCTTCTCTTGTATTATGCATGTGCACAAGAAATGTAGCAAAGCACCGACAAAGTGAAGGAGGGAGAAGACTGCAGACATAGATGTAAACAATTCAGGGTTTTATTTCCTCTATAAATTATCTTTGAATATACATGAAACATTTCTGTAAGGTTTCAATGATACAATATAAACAGAAAAAGAAGCATTTTATTGAACATGTATTGTTTTTTATTTAGAAAACGAACTTGAAATGAAAATTATTCTTTATTATTCATTGATTATACCCAATAATCAATTTTCTATCTTTGTAAATACAACGATTGTAAAGAGATTCCCCTGTTGAAAATGTTTATAGAGGTTGTTTTATTCGAAAATGTACAAAAAATATATAAATTTGATTAATGCAATATATGTCACACTGCATGAAGTCATATTTACAATATTCTTAAAAAGATTGCACTTACATCTGTTTTGTAAATTCCATGTTCTTTAAACCAAATAATTGATAGTTTTTTAAACCATGTTTTAATCTTTTCGCTAAACTAAGTAAAGCAGTTTCTTATATTTGCAACATTACATTTAATAAATCTATAAGCCTCTCTCACATCTTTGTAATTTTGTGAATTATACCTGAAGATCATATGTCACTTAATCCCACTCTGGTGTATTGTGAGTTTCTCAGCAAGGAATCTAACATTATTGTTAGAGGAAACACACTTGATACACTGACTGCGCAGCAAAATATGATACAGAAACACAAAATATTTAATTACGATTGTCTAGAGGAGTTTCACTTTTTAGTTGAACTTAAAGGAATACTTTAATGAGACTTTATCTTTGGAACATCAAATACTCTAAAAGATACTCTTGAAAGAGGTCTCACTAAAGTGTGAAGCTTTTTCCAGCATAATAAACTTCACTAACATTGAGCTAAATCTGTGTTATATGAAATGGGATTGAGAATATCTGAACCTCTGTCAGAACTTTTAATGTTTTACCATCAAAGGTGTGTTTCCAGTGCCAGGAAGCCCTGCCAGCTTTCTAATGACTGATTTTAATGATAGATAGATAGATAATTTATTTATCTGAATTCATGTGTCCATCAGCTCATTGTTGTACTCTTGCTACTGTCTCATGAATGACGTCACACGCGACTCCAGGCTCCGCTCGTGGTTGAATGTAAACAACAATGGCGACGATGTGACAGAAGTCTCTCGGTACATAATACGGTCTAAGACCGACTGCCAACAGTTCAATATCCCGACAGCAGATCTTCTTCACTGGGATGTGACCGGGGTTGAACCATCTATTGTTCACAAGCAGAACCAGTCCTCCACCTTTATTCTTCCCGCCTGCTCGGGCGCTTCTGTCCGCTCGTACTGCAGTGAAGCCGGGTAAATCCACACAACGGCCGGGAGTGTTGTCGTTTCACCGGGTCTCCGTGAAACACACGAGACAACACTCACGATGTGCTCGCTGGTTCTTCACAAGTGCCTCCAGTTCATCACACCTGTTAGCCAGGTATAAAGGCGTATATCTCCATCTGCTAGCCTTTAGCTTAGCCTCTGCATCCAGGTGCTTCTTCAGCTCAGCTGGTATAGGATGTTTAACTCCATATCTGGTTCACTTTAAAGCCAGGAGTTCTTCTTTTATGTACATTATTTTCTCCTTCCAGACGAAACAACGACGTAGAATAAAAAAACACCACTCCACAAGAAATATACTAATAATATATTGCAGAAAAAACTAAGAGCTAAGCAGACTTGCTGCCACTTGTTGCCCGCGCATCATTTGATTGTATATAATAATAATAATAACAATAATAATAACAATAACAATATAAATAATAATAATAATAATAATAATAATAATAATAATAATAATAATAATAATAATGATAATATAACCAGGTTTGACGGATCCTGGTGTGTAACATTAAATACAAAACCATGTGACCATGTACAAGGTGAGATACATTAGAATTATTGCTAAAATAGTGTTGGCCGGTATAATCACATCATATTATTATAGTAACTACCTGATGGAGAATCATACATAAATATCCAACATTAATATTCACACTAAATTACATAAATGATAAAAACAGAGAAAACAGCGCTGAGTCGTTGCACGTATGTGTGGTACTTAAGAAATTTAAAAACTATTTGATTTTCTAAAAACAATTTAATTCATCTGACAGTTAAGATATATATTGTGTTTTGTATTTTTCATAGTTCATAGTTTCATTTGCATCTTGGTTATGCTGAAAGTTATTAGTTCAGATAATATAAGTGACAGATTGTTGACAGATTTCCAGGTTGATTGTGCATCGATTTATTAGTAATGCCTTAAGGCTCCAGCAGGGGGAAGTCGCGCTTCTCTCCTTCACCTTCACAATACAGGAAACATTATAAATGTAGCGACATGTTGATAATTGTTCATCTGTCATTGCTTGTCATTACGAGAGAAAGGCTGTGAGTTTTATATACATTTATTTTGCTTAAGAGTTTCAGGCTAACTTCATTGCTGTATAAGCTAGCTACTGTTATCTTCCCGCTCGAGCGTCAGACTGTTGTTATGCCATTGTTTGTATTTGAGACTCTTGATATATTGAGATATGCTTGTACTGTATGTAATTTCTGACTTAATACATACGAGTGAAGATGAGAGCAGTGAAGTGCTTTCATCCCTCTTCCCTTGCTATTCTGCCTATTTTAAAGGCGCAACATATGTACGTACCCTACGCTGTAACGTGCGTTAGTACGCACGCAAATGCCGACGCACGGCATGTGACGTACGTGCGGAAGCTGGCTGCAACGCTAAGCACGTTGCAGCGTAGCATATTGGTAGCTACGTCAGATTCTAGATTTCTCATCATTTTGCCTTTGATCAGCTGTATCAAAGGCACAGGTATGTGAAGGAAACCAACAGTTTTCCTGCTTGTTAGTCATTGTACTCAAGACCTCACCAGAGACACACACGTTTATCAGAGCATCCACTTCCAAGATACGTTTTCTTCTGTGATGGAGAACAATTCACGTCAAGGCTCAGCTGCTCCTGTTCTTGGAGCCATTCCCAACTTGTCCACTGCTCGTCCCAGTGGATTCACTTCTTTCCCCCCTGGTGTCACACGAATCCTTGTTCAGCCAGGCCCCTCTACAATCATCCTGGAGTTACCAAACAAAGAGTTCGATTCTCCTGCCTCCAGCTGTCAAGCCACACCAGAGAAGACCACCCACTCTGCTGACTCTCCTTCCTCTGGCTTTCACGGCGCAGCACAGACCGGACCATGGTTCTTGGACGACAATGTTAGAGCTGGAATGGGGGACGCCATTCCCAACTTGTCAACTGCTCGTCCCAGTGGATTCACTTCTTTCCCCCCTGGTGTCACACGAATCCTTGTTCAGCCAGGCCCCTCTACAATCATCCTGGAGTTACCAAGCAAAGAGTTCGATTCTCCTGCCTCCAGCTGTCAAGCCACACCAGAGAAGACCACCCACTCTGCTGACTCTCCTTCCTCTGGCTTTGAAGCCATCGCTGAGACCATGGACAAGACCAAGCTGTTTGTCACCCTGCTGACCGTGAGACTGCTCACTAAGTGCCGTGTCCTGGACATCTGCACGGAGGAAGAGCTGGCCACCTACGCCAAACAACTGGTGAACCAAACGCTGCAGGGACTCACCGTGAGAGACGGTTTCTGCCCAGATGAAAAAGACATCAAAAAGATCTGCAGGACCGTCATCAAGGATCTCACCAAGAAGCTTGGGGGGAAGAGCTCTCTGAACTTTGTAATGCTGTCAGAGCAACCAAGCGTGGAAGCAGTCATTGTCAACACTTTACAAGCCAACATCTCTAAGTACTCGACTGTGTCTGCAAGCAAGAAAACACGTAGATGGAGAGAACTCCTCTGGCCCGCCATGAATGTCATCACTACTTGTGGCCTGTTCTTCTTGGCCGCAATCTTTTTGTAAACTCCTGAAGGTGGCACGGTGGGGCAGCGGCTAGCACTGTGGCCTCACTGTTGCCAGTGTCAAAGGACAGGCTAATGCTGGTGAACAGCCCTAGCCTGTCTCCTATCACTAGTTTACACTGTGCCACACAGGGGGGAACTGGGCTCACTGGTGGTTCTGGCCTGGTTACTGAGGCCAGGACCACCACTGGACCCAGTTCCTCCCTGTCCTGGCGTGGGTTTCCTCCGGGATTTCCGGTTTTTCCCACACTCTAATTCAAACTCTAATTTGGACAATAAAATCATTCAATTAGATACTTTTGATTCCTGAATGGACTTCTTCTTTAATATAATCATATGACATGACATATATAATATTTCCTAATCATATTTATTCATGTTGAATATTGATCATACAGTATGAGTGTAATTTATTTTAAATCTTAATCTGCAAAGAACATTTTAACTCATTTAAATGAAGAAAATATAGTGGAGAAAAAGTTCAATATTTTCCTCTGAAATATGAAGTAAAGCACAAAATGTGTTTGGAAAATCTTAAGGGGTTTTTGCAATGGTTTAAATGACTTTAAGTGATTTCTTAAGATGAGAACAGCTGCAAACCTTGCAGAGCAACCACAAGTAGCAGATGGATTTTCAGTTTTCCTTTAATATCTTTTTATGAAATATTTTAATAATTTGCTGCATGTTTCAACACATGAAAGAATTTAATTCAAGTCTATAGAAACCAGACAAGTACAAAACTGTCTGTCTCTTAACGGGAAATCATTGAAATATTATTCTGTTCTGAGCAGTCTTCTTGGGATGCAATAACATATGTGATATATTTACAATAATAAACAGCTATTAAGCTTTAATTAGTTTATATTCAGCTAGTTTTTTTACTACTTCAGTCCCTGTCACTCGTGCATTATAAACTCCACTGTCCGCCTCTTGTAGATTCTTTGGTTTCACAGAGAATTTTTTGACAGAAGCCTCAAGCCTTCCAGTGTAAACATCAGAGACTGTTGGTTCTTTAACAGGTGAAAATGTAAATAAAGCTTTACTTCCATTGAATGTCCATTGAAGAATTTAAAATTTCTGAGCTACATCAGCCTCCATGACCTCAGGAAGTAAATCCTTCCCCTTCTGCACGAATACAGGAGTCACAGCACTGGAGCCTGTAAAAAGAGACACACAATACAATAGAAATCACAGATTCTTTATATAATCTTTAGTCAATAATGAGTGTTAGTCCTAAGCTGCATGTGTTGTACCTCTACCGGCCAAATCAGGTACTGATACCTCATCACACTTTGACAGTGCTTGAGCCCACCAGTGATTTCTATCAGCACCCAGACTGAAGCACCCATATTAAAATAAGAAAATGTGTCCACTGCATGATTTTAATATTTCAGTCAATTCATTTAAACTCCTTCATTCTTGTTTTTTTTGTTTTGTTTTGTCTGTCTAATGTTTCATATAATCAGACTTTTTTGAACAAGCTTCTTGGCTTTCTTCCTCACCTGTGCTCAGATATTTTAATGTCATCTTGATATGTTAATGCTAAGGTACAACAATCAGATTTTAGAAATATAATTTGAAGTATTAGTAGAAAAAATTAGGTTAAGAGTACATATTAATGAAATAGGTCCCATTCTGACACATCTCATACTGTGATTCATATGAGGAAGTGAAGTGTGTTTTTGCTGTGTCTCAACCAACCTCCTACCTTAGTGCACATGCACATACACATATTTTCAGTAGGGGGGGCTGTCCTGGATGTGCATGTGGTTAGCATTCGATTCAATTTAGTTAAACTTAGAGCAGTGGAGAGGAAAACTCCCTTTTAACAGGAAGAAACGTTGGACAGAACCAGACTCAGGGTGGGCGACCGTCTGCCCACAGCCTTGTTACACGTTTGTTACTTTTGAATTTGGACTCAGAAGCCGACACAGACAAGGTGGAGATGGTTTAAGGTATTTTAATGTCAAAAGTTTAAGCAAAGAGGAAGCTGGCGGCTGGCAGAGGGTGTGAAGCAGGGAATCAGCCGTTTGTGCCAGACTGCAGCCTGAGGTTGCCATGGTGATTTTAAGTTTCTACTGAGTGAGACATGGATTCAGTTGAGAGACACCTCTCAAACTCTGGTTTACTGTGGCACTGGGTATTTGAAAAGACAGGAAAATATTCGCCTCTCCACCCCTAAAAAGTTTTAAATTCAGTGAAAAATAATGAATCAGTCATTAACCTGTATTGTTCTGATATTAGGTCTTTTACTGGGCTGTGTGGTTACTTGATTCCTGCTGAGATCCTATGCAGCATTGTCAGCAGAGGGCGCTCAAGTGCTGCAGGAATGACATATTTTTGTAGGCCTATATGGACGTTACCATCACCCTGGTTACCGCCACAAAAAAGCCAATGAGAGTTTTCCATTGCGTGATAATCTCTTCACAAATGAAAACCACTTTTCTGTTTTTTGAGGCCTAAATCCAATCACCATAAAAAGCTAATATGCTATCCCTTCAACATCACTGGAAATATGACGTTTTCAAAATAAGAGTTCACACCATATTCACTATTGATGCATTTTATTGTCGTATCTGTAAACACTGGAAAAGAGAAATACATTGACTGATGTTACTTCATTTGAACACAATTCATATAGGCTGAAAAGTAGTAACAAGACAAGTTCATATTTTTACACAACTCAACACAATATTAAACACTTACCTGTTACTTAGCTGGTGTTTTCATGAAAACTAAGGTCCTATAATTACCTGTCTGAAAGGACAGGTAAGTAGCAACAACAGAAGGCTTTTAATAGCAGAGTGAAGGAAAATTAAATCCTTTTGCTCAACAGAACCAGTCAGGTGATCTCTGAGTCCAGATTTCAGACTTCTTTTTTCTTTTCAGTGTTGAAGAGTGACGCACAGAGAGCAGATAAAACCTGACGACTCATGTATCAACTGTGACCTTCAGAGCAGGAAGGACGACACGGAAGACGAGTTTGTTTTAAACAAACTTTACTAATTCTCATGTGAACTGCATTCAGATGTGTCTCCTTGTTGCACATTGGTGCAAGGTGCTCCACAGATCAGGCCAAAGGAAATGTAGAACAAACTGATATTTGTCTTAATTTTGGTTGGTTTTCTGCTTTTTCTTTTATCTTTGTTTCCTAGAGTGCAGAGTGATCACTGTGTAAAGATGACAGTTTATGTTTTTACACTTCATCACAGGTATTTTCCATCTTGCATAGAGTAACCTGAGAACACGAGATGTGTTAAATACAGAGCGATCGGAAAGGAAGTGGTTATCACTGCAACTTAAGTGCTGAAGTGAACAAAAACTGCACCAGTAAAACAAATACATAGAACAAAGATTAGCAATATGTCGTTCCTATGTAACATTTTTTATCCTTCTTTTGTTTCTTTCAAATTTCTCTTGTCTTGGAGGCCACAGGTGAAAATGACTCTCCAGTTAACTCTGGTAGTCAGAGTAAAAAACTAGGAATGTTAAGTCAATAAATAAGAACTATACATGTAGAGAGAGCTATTATTTATTAAGCAAAGAAGCCCACAGGATTTGCTGGAACACATATTACTACTATTCATCTTTTCATGGATATCAATTGGTACTTTCATAAAGGTTTGCATTAAAAAATATTCAGTGTTTATTAACTGATCTCAAGCAGTAAAACAGAACTTAGAGAAGTTCATTTGTTCACTTCCTGATTCTAACACTGTGAGTGTGGTTTTGACAGGAAAAGCACATCTGTGATAAGACTTTAACCCTGTGGTCTGTTAGAGGAGAACACAACACCTCACACTGGTGCAGTTTGGACTGAGCGAAGCCAGAGAACATGACGTCTGTCGCTGTGATACTGGGACTGCTGGTCTGCATAGAGGCACCAGGTAAGACAAGAACACTAATGACCTGTTATTAACAGATACAGCAATGATACGTGAGCAGGCTTCTTTACTGTGAATGATAAACTGAGCACCAGGGGCAGAACTGATGAACATGTAAAGTTCATGTTGATTAGAAACACACACATGTTTTATCTGAAAGAATGTGAGCAGTCAGGAAGACGAGGTCAGTTAGTCCTTTATGTAGATTAAAAAGAACAATACTTTAACACTTGAAACAGTTCAAGTCTAAATGTACATGGTGACGTCACTGTGGGACTAAAGGGGTTTTGTTTTTTCAGAGGACACAGGTATTAGAAGTCATTTGTTAATTGAGAAGTACAGGTCGAATCGATATTTTAAGATCTTATCACATTCCCCTCTTTGCTGATACGATGTTATAGTTGTCAGTATCAATACTTTTGATGATCGGTCACTTTATTTCATCAGAATCAAATATATGTAATTATTTATCATGAGTTAATCTCAGATTATATTTTATATCTATAAAAACATAAACCTGAATGTGTTGAAACACAAGGTTCAAATCAGTGGCTCCTCTCTTGTCTCAATGTTCATCTCACTTTTAATGATCACTGATTAATTCATGACTGAATTCAACATTCAAGTGATTTTGTGCTGTTGTGTTGTTTTACAGGCTCCAGTGCTGTGACTCCTGTATTTTGGGAGAAGGGGAAGGATTTACTGCTGGAAGTCATGATACGTGATGTACCTGAAGATTTCAGCCTTCTTTTATGGACATTCAATGGAAAAGTCGTTCTAGTAAGATTTTCACCTGGTAAAGAGCCAATAGTCTCTAATGTTTACACTGGAAGGGTTGAGGCTTCTGTGAAAAATTTCTCTGTGAAACTGAAGAATCTACAAGAGGCAGACAGTGGAGTTTATACTGCACGAGTGACAGCGGATCAAGTACAAAAACTAGCTGAATACAGCGTCACAGCTCAAGGTAGGTTTGTTAACATCCCAGACACTGACATAGACAATCTGCTGCCATGTTTCTAAAACGCTTCATGTAAACTTTCCCCCTCAGATCCAGTGTCTCCAGTTGCCATGACAGTAGACTCTGTGTCCAGCAGCTCAGACTCCTGTAGCCTCACTGTGACCTGCAGCACACAGGACTCACATCACATCAACAGCACCTTTACATGTGACACCAACACCTGCAGTCAGGAGGGAGGAGAGAGGTCAAAGGTCACATCCCCTGGTGCTTCTCTCAATGTCTACCTGCTGAATGACTTAATCATCTGTAACCATAGCAACCAGGTTAGCTGGACCAACAACAGAAAAATGATTGATGATTTCTGTTGGAGATACACTGGTAAGTCTGACAGAAGAAACAACCTGTTGATAATAATAATGCACAGTGTGGAGTTAAATTTAGAGCATATAAGAATTTATTTTTTTTTAAATAAAACTTTTACTTTGTCCAAGTAAATAAGTTCTGAACATGATCAACCACCATGTCAGAAGTTTTTTTAAAGGGACATTAAATGATGATAATGATTAAATCAATAATTTAATTTCCTTCTGCTTTTGCTGATTTAATTTTATCGTGTTTGACAAATGTCGTTGTTATTACTGAGTGTAGAACAAATAGGAGTTAGCACAATAAATACTGTTAAAGTTAAATATCAGTTAACATTGAAAGGAATAACAGATTTATTACTTCCTCTTAACCACTGTATCAGTTTCATTAAGAAACAACCTGTGTTGTTGTGCTGCAGGTTCAGAGGCTGGTATCTCTCTCTGCCTGGTGAAGACAGTCGTGTTCTCTGTCGGTCTGGTCATCATGGTGTCTGCTGTCATCAGTGTCCATCTCATGGAGAAGCTCAAGAGGCACAAATAATCAAACCGTTCTCTACTGATCAACTTCACATGTGTCTCACAGTCTTATCTAAATGTAAAGTTAAAGGTGGCCTGTGTGGTCTTTTCTTTTTTATAGGTGGGTCCTTCTCTTGTATTATGCATGTGCACAAGAAATGTAGCAAAGCACCGACAAAGTGAAGGAGGGAGAAGACTGCAGACATAGATGTAAACAATTCAGGGTTTTATTTCATCAGCCTTTAAAATGCATGCAAAGCTTTTCTAAGGCATCAAGGATACTCACAATATATGACTGTTAATGTAAATGTTGTTTCTTTGCAAAAAAACTTTTAATATTCAATACAAATGCAAATTATTCTTGATTATCCATTGATTGTAGCCAATATTCAATAATCTCATTATGTAAATAAAACGATTGTTAAGAGATTCCCCTGTTAAAAATGTCTGTGGATGTTGTTTTCTTGAAAAAATTTTATGCCATACTTTATTGTGCAATTTTTTTGCATTTTTATGCCTTACTATACTATGATGTTTTCATTTTATCATAAAAGGATGGTTCATAATATTTCACTGATAAATATACTATGATATATTTTATGCCTTGCTATACCATGAGTTTGTGATACGGCAGCATGCTCGTACAACGCTTAATACTATTGCCTCACGCTGAGAAGGTCAACGGTTCAAACCCTGGTTTTGGGCTTTACTATCCCGTGACATTTCTATGCCATACTATACTATGACGTTTTTTTGGCATTTTCATACTTACTATAATATGATGTTTTATGCCTTACCATACGTTTTTATGAACTTCTATGCCTTTATATACTATGATGTTTTTATGAGATTTTATGCCATACTGTAGTATGACATTTTTTGACATTTTTATGCCTTACTATAATGTGACTTTTTTTTTAATTAAATGCCACTCTTCTCGCCATACTATATGTTGATGTTTTTTGGTATTTTTATGCCTTAGTATACTATGATGTTTTGTGCCTTACAATATTATGACATCTTTTGACATTTTTATGCCTTGCTATACTGACGTTTTTTTAAATTTTCACTCCATACTATAAGATGGAGATTTTTGGCATTTTTGTGCCTGACTATACCATGACGCTTTAACCCTTACTATACTGTGATGTTTTTTAGACATTTTCACACCATATAGTATGATGATGTTTTTTTAAAAATTTCATGCCATAGTGGACTATGACATTTTTTGACAATTTTATGCCTTACTATACTATTAAGTTTTTTGAAATTTTTATGCAATACTATACTATGAGGTTTTTTTTTACATTTTGACATCATACTATCCGATGAATTTTTGGGGCATTTTTATGATTCACTATATTATGACATTTTATGCCTTATTATACTATGATGTTTTTTTGAAATTTTTATACCTTAGGATATTATGACGTTTTGTGTCATTTTTATGCCTTAGTATACTATGACATTTTTTGAAATTTTATGCCATACTATACTATGATGTTTTTTGCCATTTTTATGCCTTATTATACTATGATGTTTTTTGAAATTTTATGCCATACTATACTATGACGTTTTTTGCCATTTTTATGCCTTGCTATACCATGAGTTTGTGATACGGCAGCATGCTCGTACAACGCTTAATACTATTGCCTCACGCTGAGAAGGTCAACGGTTCAAACCCTGGTTTTGGGCTTTACTATCCCGTGACATTCTATGCCATACTATACTATGACGTTTTTTTGGCATTTTCATACTTACTATAATATGATGTTTTATGCCTTACCATACGTTTTTATGAACTTCTATGCCTTTATATACTATGATGTTTTTATGAGATTTTATGCCATACTGTAGTATGACATTTTTTGACATTTTTATGCCTTACTATACTGTGACTTTTTTTTTAATTAAATGCCACTCTTCTCGCCATACTATATGTTGATGTTTTTTGGTATTTTTATGCCTTAGTATACTATGATGTTTTGTGCCTTACAATATTATGACATCTTTTGACATTTTTATGCCTTGCTATACTGACGTTTTTTTAAATTTTCACTCCATACTATAAGATGGAGATTTTTGGCATTTTTGTGCCTGACTATACCATGACGCTTTAACCCTTACTATACTGTGATGTTTTTTAGACATTTTCACACCATATAGTATGATGATGTTTTTTTAAAAATTTCATGCCATAGTGGACTAGTGGCATTTTTATGATTCACTATATTATGACGTTTTATGCCTTATTATACTATGATGTTTTTTTGAAATTTTTATACCTTAGGATATTATGACGTTTTTTGTCATTTTTATGCCTTAGTATACTATGACATTTTTTGAAATTTTATGCCATACTATACTATGATGTTTTTTGCCATTTTTATGCCTTATTATACTATGACGTTTTATGATATTTCACGGAGTAGTATACTGATATTTTATATACCTTGCTATACAATGAGTTAGTGATCCAGCAGCATGGTGGTACAATGGTTAGGACTATAGCCTCACACTGAGAAGGGCAAGGGTTCAAACCCTGTTTTTAGGCTTTTATATGCTGTGACATTTTTGCGCCATCCTAAACTATGATGTTTTTTTGAATTTTTATGCCTTACTATACAATGATGTTTTCATGACATTCTATGCCTAATGGACAATAACCTTTTATGATATATCATGGATTAGTATGCTAAGATATTCTTAATATCTTGCTATACCATTAAATTGTGATGCAGCAGCATCATGGTACAATGGTTAGGATTGTTGCTTCACAATGAGAAGGTCATGGGTTCAAACCCTGGTTTCAGGCTTTTATATACTGTGACATTTTTGCGCCATCCTATACAATGATGTTTTTTGATATTTATATGTCTTACTATAGTAAGACATATAAATATCAAAAAACATTTATGTTTTCATGACATTTTATGCCTAATGGACAATCTTTTGTGATATATCATGGATTAGTATGCTAAAATATCCTTAATATCATGCTATACCATGAGCTGGTGATGCAGAAGTATTGTTGTACAATGGTCAGGACTGCTGCCTCACACTGGCAAGGTCGTGGGTTCAATCCCTGGTTTGGGGTTTTACTGTCCTATGGTCCTTTTTGATATATTTTTTGCCTTACTATACTATGATGTTTTTTGCCATTTTTATACCTTATGATACTGTGATGTTTTTTGGCGTTTAATGCCTTACCATACTGTGACGTTTTTATGACCTTTCATGCCTTTATATACTATTATGTTTTTGTGACATTTTATGCCATACTATACAATGACATTTTTTGACATATCCAAGTCACGCTATATGATTAAGTTTTTTGACATTTTTTTGCATTACTATTCTTTGATTTTTTCATGACATTTTATGACTAATGGACAATCTTTTGTGATATCTCAAGGATTTGTATACTAAAATATCCTTAATACCTTGCTATACTATGAGCTTGTGATGTAGAAGTATTGTGGTACAATGGTCAGGACTACTGCCTAACACTGACAAGGTCATGCGTTCAATCCCTGTTTTGGGGCTTTACTGTCCTATGATGCTTTTTGGCATGTTTATGCCTTACTATACTATGACGTTTTGTGCCTGACTATACTATGACGTTTTTTTGTCATTTCTATGACTTAGTATACTATGACATCTTTTGAAATTTTATGCCATACTATACTATGACGTTTTTTGCCATTTTTATGCTCTACTATAATATGACTATTTTTTGGCATTTTTATGCCTTACTATACTGTGACGTTTTGTGCCTAACTATACTATGACGTTTTTTTTCCATTTTTATGCCTTATTATACTATGACGTTTTTTTTCCATTTTTATGCCATACTATACTATGACGTTTTTTTTCCATTTTTATGCCTTATTATACTATGACGTTTTTTGAAATTTTATGCCATACTATACTATGACGTTTTTTGCCATTTTTATGCTCTACTAAAATATGACTTTTTGGCATTTTTATGCCTTACTATACTGTGACGTTTTGTGCCTGACTATACTATGACATTTTTTTGCCATTTTTATGCCTTATTATACGATGACGTTTTTTGAAATTTTATGCCATACTATACTATGACGTTTTTTGCCATTTGTATGCTCTACTATAATATGACCTTTTTGGCATTTTTATGCCTTACTATACTATGACGTTTTGTGCCTAACTATACTATGACGTTTTGTGCCTGACTATACTATGACTTTTATTGCCATTTTTATGCCTTATTATACTATGACGTTTTTTGAAATTTTATACCATACTATACTATGACATTTTTTTCCATTTTTATGCCTTATTATACGATGACGTTTTTTGAAATTTTATGCCATACTATACTATGACGTTTTTTGCCATTTTTATGCTCTACTAAAATATGACTTTTTGGCATTTTTTTTGCCTTACTATACTGTGACGTTTTGTGCCTGACTATACTATGACATTTTTTTGCCATTTTTATGCCTTATTATACGATGACGTTTTTTGAAATTTTATGCCATACTATACTATGACGTTTTTTGCCATTTGTATGCTCTACTATAATATGACCTTTTTGGCATTTTTTTTGCCTTACTATACTGTGACGTTTTGTGCCTGACTATACTATGACTTTTATTGCCATTTTTATGCCTTATTATACTATGACGTTTTTTGAAATTTTATGCCATACAATACTATGACGTTTTTTGACATTTTTTTGCATTTTTATGCCTTATTATACGATGACGTTTTTTTGAAATTTTATGCCATACTATACTATGACGTTTTTTGCCATTTTTATGCTCTACTAAAATATGACTTTTTTTGGCATTTTTATGCCTTACTATACTGTGACGTTTTGTGCCTGACTATACTATGACTTTTTTTGCCATTTTTATGCCTTATTATACGATGACGTTTTTTGAAATTTTATGCCATACTATACTATGACGTTTTTTGCCATTTGTATGCTCTACTATAATATGACCTTTTTGGCATTTTTTTTGCCTTACTATACTGTGACGTTTTGTGCCTGACTATACTATGAATTTTATTGCCATTTTTATGCCATATTATACTATGACGTTTTTTGAAATTTTATGCCATACTATACTATGACGTTTTTTGCCATTTTTATGCCTTATTATACGATGACGTTTATTGAAATTTTATGCCATACTATACTATGACGTTTTTGCCATTTGTATGCTCTACTATAATATGACTTTTTTGGCATTTTTTTTGCCTTACTATACTGTGACGTTTTGTGCCTGACTATACTATGACTTTTATTGCCATTTTTATGCCATATTATACTATGACGTTTTTTGAAATTTTATGCCATACTATACTATGACGTTTTTTTTCCATTTTTATGCCTTATTATACTATGACGTTTTTTGAAATTTTATGCCATACTATACTATGACGTTTTTTGCCATTTTTATGCTCTACTATAATATGACTTTTTTTGGCATTTTTATGCCTTACTATACTGTGACGTTTTGTGCCTGACTATACTATGACGTTTTTTGCCATATTTATGCTCTACTATAATATGACTTTTTTTGGCATTTTTATGCCTTACTATACTGTGACGTTTTGTGCCTGACTATACTATGATGTTTTTTTGCCATATTTATGCCTTATTATACGATGACATTTTTTGAAATTTTATGCCATACTATACTATGACGTTTTTTGAAATTTTATGCCATACTATACTATGACGTTTTTTGCCATTTTTATGCCTTATTATACTATGATGTTTTTTTTTAAATTTTATGCCATACAATACTATGACGTTTTTTGACATTTTTATGCTATACTATAATATGACTTTTTTTGGCATTTTTTGGCTTACTATACTGTGACGTTTTGTGCCATACTATACTATGACGTTTTTTGCCATTTTTATGCCTTATTATACTGTGACGTTTTTTGAAATTTTATGCCATACTATACTATGACGTTTTTTGCCGTTTGTATGCTCTACTATAATATGACTTTTTTGGCATTTTTATGCCTTACTATACTGTGACGTTTTGTGCCTAACTATACTATGACGTTTTTTGCCATTTTTATGCCTTATTATACTATGACGTTTTTTGAAATTTTATGCCATACTATACTATGACGTTTTTTGCCATTTGTATGCTCTACTATAATATGACCTTTTTTGCATTTTTTTGCCTTACTATACTGTGATGTTTTGTGCCTGACTATACTATGACTTTTATTGCCATTTTTATGCCTTATTATACTATGACGTTTTTTTGAATTTTTATGCCTTACTATACTATGACATTTTTTGCCATTTTTATGCCTTATTATACTATGACGTTTTTTGAAATTTTATGCCATACTATAGTATGACGTTTTTTGCCATTTGTATGCTCTACTAGAATATGACTTTTTTTTGGCATTTTTTTTGCCTTACTATACTGTGACGTTTTGTGCCTGACTATACTATGACTTTTATTGCCATTTTTATGCCTTATTATACTATGACGTTTTTTGAAATTTTATGCCATACTATACTATGATGTTTTTTGCCATTTTTATGCTCTACTAAAATATGACTTTTTTTGGCATTTTTATGCCTTACTATATTGTGACGTTTTGTGCCATTTTTATGCTCTACTAAAATTTGACTTTTTTTGGCATTTTTATGCCTTACTATACTGTGACGTTTTGTGCCTGACTATACTATGACTTTTATTGCCATTTTTATGCCTTATTATACTATGACGTTTTTTGAAATTTTATGCCATACTATACTATGACGTTTTTTGCCATTTGTATGCTCTACTATAATATGACTTTTTTGGCATTTTTTTTGCCTTACTATACTGTGACGTTTTGTGCCTGACTATACTATGACTTTTATTGCCATTTTTATGCCTTATTATACTATGACGTTTTTTGAAATTTTATGCCATACTATACTATGACGTTTTTTGCCATTTGTATGCTCTACTATAATATGACTTTTTTTGGCATTTTTATGCCTTACTATACTGTGACGTTTTGTGCCTAACTATACTATGACGTTTTTTGCCATTTTTATGCCTTATTATACTATGACGTTTTTTGAAATTTTATGCCATACTATACTATGACGTTTTTTGCCATTTTTATGCCTTATTATACTATGACGTTTTTTGAAACTTTATGCCATACTATAGTATGACGTTTTTTGCCATTTGTATGCTCTACTATAATATGACTTTTTTGGCATTTTTTTTGCCTTACTATACTGTGACGTTTTGTGCCTGACTATACTATGACTTTTATTGCCATTTTTATGCCTTATTATACTATGACGTTTTTTGAAATTTTATGCCATACTATACTATGATGTTTTTTGCCATTTTTATGCTCTACTAAAATATGACTTTTTTGGCATTTTTATGCCTTACTATACTGTGACGTTTTATGCCTGACTATACTATGACGTTTTTTGCCATTTTTATGCTCTACTATAATATGACCTTTTGGCATTTTTTTTGCCTTACTATACTGTGAAGTTTTGTGCCATATTATACTATGACGTTTTTTGCCATTTTTATGCCTTATTATACGATGACGTTTTTTGAAATTTTATGCCATACTATACTATGACATTTTTTTGCCATTTTTATGCCTTATTATACGATGACGTTTTTTGAAATTTTATGCCATACTATACTATGACGTTTTTTGCCATTTGTATGCTCTACTATAATATGACTTTTTTGGCATTTTTTTTGCCTTACTATACTGTGACATTTTGTGCCTGACTATACTATGACTTTTATTGCCATTTTTATGCCTTATTATACTATGACGTTTTTTGAAATTTTATGCCATACTATACTATGACGTTTTTTGCCATTTTTATGCCTTATTATACTATGACGTTTTTTGAAATTTTATGCCATACTATAGTATGACGTTTTTTGCCATTTGTATGCTCTACTATAATATGACTTTTTTTGGCATTTTTATGCCTTACTATACTGTGACGTTTTGTGCCTGACTATACTATGACTTTTATTGCCATTTTTATGCCTTATTATACTATGACCTTTTTTGAAATTTTATGCCATACTATACTATGACGTTTTTTGCCATTTGTATGCTCTACTATAATATGACTTTTTTGGCATTTTTTTTGCCTTACTATACTGTGACGTTTTGTGCCTGACTATACTATGACTTTTATTGCCATTTTTATGCCTTATTATACTATGACGTTTTTTGAAATTTTATGCCATACTATACTATGACGTTTTTTGCCATTTTTATGCCTTATTATACTATGACGTTTTTTGAAACTTTATGCCATACTATAGTATGACGTTTTTTGCCATTTGTATGCTCTACTATAATATGACTTTTTTGGCATTTTTTTTGCCTTACTATACTGTGACGTTTTGTGCCTGACTATACTATGACTTTTATTGCCATTTTTATGCCTTATTATACTATGACGTTTTTTGAAATTTTATGCCATACTATACTATGATGTTTTTTGCCATTTTTATGCTCTACTAAAATATGACTTTTTTTGGCATTTTTATGCCTTACTATACTGTGACGTTTTGTGCCATTTTTATGCTCTACTAAAATTTGACTTTTTTTGGCATTTTTATGCCTTACTATACTGTGTCGTTTTGTGCCTGACTATACTATGACATTTTTTTGCCATTTTTATGCCTTATTATACGATGACGTTTTTTGAAATTTTATGCCATACAATACTATGACATTTTTATGCTCTACTATAATATGTATTTTTTTGGCATTTTTATGCCTTACTATACTTTGATGTTTTGTGCTTTACTATACTATGACTTTTTTTGGCATTTTTTGCCATACTATACTGTGACATTTTGTGCCTGACTATACTATGACGTTTTTTGGCATTTCTTTTGCCTTACTATACTGTGACGTTTTGGTCCTGACTATAGTATGACGTTTTTTGCCATTTTTATGCCTTATTATACTATGATGTTTTTTGAAATTTTATGCTCTACAAGAATATTACTTTTTTTGGCATTTTTATGCCTTATTATACTATGATGTTTTTTGACATTTTTATGCTCTATTATAATATGACTTTTTTTGGCATTTCTTTTGCCTTACTATACTGTGACGTTTTGTGCCTGACTATACAATGACGTTTTTTGCCATTTTTATGCCTTATTATACTATGACGTTTTTTGAAATTTTTATGCTCTAATATAATATGACTTTTTTTGGCATTTTTTTTGCCTTACTATACTATGACGTTTTGTGCCTGACTTTACTATGACGTTTTTTGCCATTTTTATGCCTTATTATACTATGACATTTTTTGAAATTTTATGCCTTACTATACTGTGACGTTTTGTGCCTGACTATACTATGATGTTTTTTATTCATTTTTATGCCTTATTATACGATGACATTTTTTTAAATTTTATGCCATACTATACTATGATGTTTTTTGCCATTTTTATGCCTTATTATACTATGACGTTTTTTGAAATTTTATGCCATACTATACTATGACGTTTTTTGCCATTTTTATGCTCTACTATAATATGACTTTTTTTGGCATTTTTTTTGCCTTTTTATACTGTGACGTTTTGTGCCTGACTATACTATGACGTTTTTGGCCATTTTTATGCCTTATTATACTATGACGTTTTTTGAAATTTTATGCCATACTATACTATGACGTTTTTTGCCATTTTTATGCTCTACTAAAATATGACTTTTTTTGGCATTTTTATGCCTTACTATACTGTAATGTTTTGTGCCTGACTATACTATGACGTTTTTTTGTCATTTTTATGCCTTAGTATACTATGACATTTTTTTAAATTTTATGCCATACAATACTATGACATTTTCTGACATTTTTATGCTCTACTATAATATGTATTTTTTTGGCATTTTTATGCCTTACTATACTTTGATGTTTTGTGCTTTACTATACTATGACTTTTTTTGGCATTTTTTGCCATACTATACTGTGACATTTTGTGCCTGACTATACTATGACGTTTTTTGGCATTTCTTTTGCCTTACTATACTGTGACGTTTTGGTCCTGACTATAGTATGACGTTTTTTGCCATTTTTATGCCTTATTATACTATGATGTTTTTTGAAATTTTATGCTCTACAAGAATATTACTTTTTTTGGCATTTTTATGCCTTATTATACTATGATGTTTTTTGACATTTTTATGCTCTATTATAATATGACTTTTTTTGGCATTTCTTTTGCCTTACTATACTGTGACGTTTTGTGCCTGACTATACAATGATGTATTTTGCCATTTTTATGCCTTATTATACTATGACGTTTTTTGAAATTTTTATGCTCTAATATAATATGACTTTTTTTGGCATTTTTTTTGCCTTACTATACTGTGACGTTTTGTGCCTGACTTTACTATGACGTTTTTTGCCATTTTTATGCCTTATTATACTATGACATTTTTTGAAATTTTATGCCTTACTATACTGTGACGTTTTTGTGCTGACTATACTATGATGTTTTTTATTCATTTTTATGCCTTATTATACGATGACATTTTTTTAAATTTTATGCCATACTATACTATGATGTTTTTTGCCATTTTTATGCCTTATTATACTATGACGTTTTTTGAAATTTTATGCCATACTATACTATGACGTTTTTTGCCATTTTTATGCTCTACTATAATATGACTTTTTTTGGCATTTTTTTTGCCTTTTTATACTGTGACGTTTTGTGCCTGACTATACTATGACGTTTTTGGCCATTTTTATGCCTTATTATACTATGACGTTTTTTGAAATTTTATGCCATACTATAATATGACGTTTTTTGCCATTTTTATGCTCTACTAGAATATGACTTTTTTTGGCATTTTTATGCCTTACTATACTGTGACGTTTTGTGCCTGATTATACTATGACATTTTTTTGTCATTTTTATGCCTTAATATACTATGACATTTTTTGAAATTTTATGTCATACAATACTATGACATTTTCTGACATTTTTATGCTCTACTATAATATGTATTTTTTTGGCATTTTTATGCCTTACTATACTGTGACATTTTGTGCCTGACTATACTATGACGTTTTTTGCCATTTTTATGCCTTATTATACTATGATGTTTTTTTTAAATTTTATGCCATACAATACTATGACGTTTTTTGACATTTTTATGCTCTACTATAATATGACTTTTTTTGGCATTTTTTTTGCCATACTATACTGTGACATTTTGTGCCTGACTATACTATGACGTTTTTTGGCATTTCTTTTGCCTTACTATACTGTGACGTTTTGGTCCTGACTATAGTATGACGTTTTTTGCCATTTTTATGCCTTATTATACTATGATGTTTTTTTAAATTTTATGCTCCACAAGAATATTACTTTTTTTGGCATTTTTTTTGCCTTACTATACTATGACGTTTTGTGCCTGACTATACTATGACGTTTTTTGCCATTTTTATGCCTTATTATACTATGACATTTTTTGAAATTTTATGCCTTACTATACTGTGATGTTTTTTGCCCGACTATACTATGACGTTTTTTGCCATTTTTATGCTCTACTATAATATGACTTTTTTGGCATTTTTATGCCTTATTATACTGTGACGTTTTGTGCCTGACTATACTATGACGTTTTTTGCCATTTTTATGCCTTATTATACTATGAAGTTTTTTTGAAATTTTATGCCATACAATACTATGACGTTTTTTGCCATTTTTATGCCTCATTATACTATGACGTTTTTTGAAATTTTATGCCATACTATACTATGACGTTTTTTGCCATTTTTATGCTCTACTAGAATATGACTTTTTTTGGCATTTTAATGCCTTACTATACTGTGACGTTTTGTGCCTGACTATACTATGACGTTTTTTGCCATTTTTATGCCTCATTATACTATGACGTTTTTTGAAATTTTATGCCATACTATACTATGACGTTTTTTGCCATTTTTATGCTCTACTAGAATATGACTTTTTTTGGCATTTTTATGCCTTACTATACTGTCACGTTTTGTGCCTGACTATACTATGACGTTTTTTTTGCCATTTTTATGCTTTATTATACTATGACGTTTTTTGAAATTTTATGCCATACTATACTATGACGTTTTTTGCCATTTTTATGCCTTATTATACTATGACGTTTTTTGCCATTTTTATGCTCTACTAGAATATGACTTTTTTTGGCATTTTTATGCCTTACTATACTGTGACGTTTTGTGCCTTATTATACTATGACGTTTTTTGAAATTTTATGCCATACTAGAATATGACGTTTTTTGCCATTTTTATGCTCTACTATAATATGACTTTTTTTGGCATTTTTATTTGCCTTTTTATACTGTGACGTTTTGTGCCTGACTATACTATGACGTTTTTGGCCATTTTTATGCCTTATCATACTATGACGTTTTTTGAAATTTTATGCCATACTATACTATGACGTTTTTTGCCATTTTTATGCCTTATTATACTATGAAGTTTTTTTGAAATTTTATGCCATACAATACTATGACGTTTTTTGCCATTTTTATGCCTCATTATAGTATGACGTTTTTTGAAATTTTATGCCTTACTATATTATGACGTTTTTTGCCATTTTTATGCTCTAATATAATATGACTTTTTTTGGCATTTTTTTTGCCTTTCTATAATGTGACGTTTTGTGCCTGACTATACTATGACGATTTTGGCCATTTTTATGCCTTATTATACTATGATGTTTTTTTGAAATTTTATGCCATACTATCCTATGACGTTTTTTGACATTTTTTTTGCCATTTTTATGCTCTAATATAATATGACTTTTTTTGGCATTTTTATGCCTTACTATACTGTGACGTTTTGTGCCTTATTATACTATGACTTTTTTTGCATTTTTATGCCATACTACACTATGACGTTTTTTGCCATTTTTATGCTCTACTATAATATGACTTTTTTTGGCATTTTTATGCCTTACTATACTGTGACGTTTTGTGCCTGACTATACTATGACATTTTTTTGCCATTTTTATGCCTTATTATACTATGACGTTTTTTGAAATTTTCTGCCATACTATACTATGACGTTTTTTGCCATTTTTATGCCTTATTATACGATGAAGTTTTTTTGAAATTTTATGCCATACAATACTATGACGTTTTTTGCCATTTTTATGCCTCATTATACTATGACGTTTTTTGAAATTTTATGCCTTACTATATTATGACGTTTTTTGCCATTTTTATGCTCTAATATAATATGACTTTTTTTGGCATTTTTTTTGCCTTTCTATAATGTGACGTTTTGTGCCTGACTATACTATGACGATTTTGGCCATTTTTATGCCTTATTATACTATGATGTTTTTTGAAATTTTATGCCATACTATCCTATGACGTTTTTTGCCATTTTTATGCTCTACTAGAATATGACTTTTTTTGGCATTTTTATGCCTTACTATACTGTGAGGTTTTGTGCCTGAATATACTATGAAGTTTTTTGCCATTTTTATGCCTTATTATACTATGACGTTTTTTGAAATTTTATGCCTTACTATATTATGACGTTTTTTGCCATTTTTATGCTCTAATATAATATGACTTTTTTTGGCATTTTTTTTGCCTTTCTATAATGTGACGTTTTGTGCCTGACTATACTATGACGATTTTGGCCATTTTTATGCCTTATTATACTATGATGTTTTTTGAAATTTTATGCCATATGACGTTTTTTGCCATTTTTATGCTCTACTAGAATATGACTTTTTTTGGCATTTTTATGCCTTACTATACTGTGAAGTTTTGTGCCTGAATATACTATGAAGTTTTTTGCCATTTTTATGCCTTATTATACTATGACGTTTTTTGAAATTTTATGCCATACTATACTATGACGTTTTTTGCCATTTTTATGCTCTACTAGAATATGACTTTTTTTGGCATTTTTATGCCTTACTATACTAGCACGTTTTGTGCCTGACTATACTATGACGTTTATTTTGCCATTTTTATGCTTTATTATACTATGACGTTTTTTGAAATTTTATGCCATACTATACTATGACGTTTTTTGCCATTTTTATGCCTTAGTATACTATGACATTTTTTGAAATTTTATGCCATACAATGTGACGTTTTCTGATATTTTTATACTCTACTATAATATGTATTTTTTTGGCATTTTTATGCCTTACTATACTGTGATGTTTTGTGCCTGACTATACTATGACGTTTTTTGCCATTTTTATGCTCTACTATAATATGACTTTTTTTGGCATTTTTTTTGCCTTACTATACTGTGACGTTTTGTGCCTGACTATACTATGACGTTTTGTTTCCATTTTTATGCCTTATTATACGATGACGTTTTTTGAAATTTTATGCCATACTATACTATGACGTTTTTTGCCATTTGTATGCTCTACTATAATATGACTTTTTTGGCATTTTTTTTGCCTTACTATACTGTGACATTTTGTGCCTGACTATACTATGACTTTTATTGCCATTTTTATGCCATATTATACTATGACGTTTTTTGAAATATTATGCCATACTATACTATGACGTTTTTTGCCATTTTTATGCTCTACTATAATATGACTTTTTTTTGGCATTTTTATGCCTTACTATACTGTGACGTTTTGTGCCTAACTATACTATGACGTTTTTTTTCCATTTTTATGCCTTATTATACTATGACGTTTTTTTTCCATTTTTATGCCTTATTATACTATGACGTTTTTTTTCCATTTTTATGCCTTATTATACTATGACGTTTTTTGAAATTTTATGCCATACTATACTATGACGTTTTTTGGCATTTTTATGCTCTGCTATAATATGACTTTTTTTGGCATTTTTATGCCTTACTATACTGTGACGTTTTGTGCCTGACTATACTATGACTTTTATTGCCATTTTTATGCCTTATTATACGATGAAATTTTTTGAAATTTTATGCCATACTACACTATGACGTTTTTTGCCATTTTTATGCCTTATTATACTATGATGTTTTTTTTAAATTTTATGCCATACAATACTATGACGTTTTTTGACATTTTTATGCTATACTATAATATGACTTTTTTTGGCATTTTTTGGCTTACTATACTGTGACGTTTTGTGCCATACTATACTATGACGTTTTTTGCCATTTTTATGCCTTATTATACTATGACGTTTTTTGAAATTTTATGCCATACTATACTATGACGTTTTTTGCCATTTGTATGCTCTACTATAATATGACTTTTTTGGAATTTTTTTTGCCTTACTATACTGTGACGTTTTGTGCCTGACTAAACTATGACTTTTATTGCCATTTTTATGCCTTATTATACTATGACGTTTTTTGAAATTTTATGCCATACTATACTATGACGTTTTTTGCCATTTTTATGCCTTATTATACTATGACGTTTTTTGAAATTTTATGCCATACTATACTATGACGTTTTTTGCCATTTTTATGCTCTACTAAAATATGACTTTTTTTGGCATTTTTATGCCTTACTATACTGTGACGTTTTGTGCCCTACTATACTATGACATTTTTTTGCCATTTTTATGCCTTATTATACTATGACGTTTTTTGAAATTTGATGCCATACTATACTATGACGTTTTTTGCCATTTTTATGCCTTATTATACGATGACGTTTTTTGAAATTTTATGCCATACTATACTATGACGTTTTTTGCCATTTGTATGCTCTACTATAATATGACTTTTTTGGCATTTTTTTTGCCTTACTATACTGTGACGTTTTGTGCCTGACTATACTATGACTTTTATTGCCATTTTTATGCCTTATTATACTTTGACCTTTTTTTGAAATTTTATGCCATACTATACTATGACGTTTTTTGCCATTTTTATGCCTTATTATTCTATGACGTTTTTTGAAATTTTATGCCATACTATACTATGACGTTTTTTGCCATTTGTATGCTCTACTAAAATATGACTTTTTTGGGCATTTTTATGCCTTACTATACTGTGACGTTTTGTGCCTGACTATACTATGACATTTTTTTGCCATTTTTATGCCTTATTATACGATGACGTTTTTTGAAATTTTATGCCATACTATACTATGACGTTTTTTGCCATTTGTGTGCTCTACTATAATATGACCTTTTTGGCATTTTTTTTGCCTTACTATACTGTGACGTTTTGTGCCTGACTATACTATGACGTTTTGTTTCCATTTTTATGCCTTATTATACTATGACGTTTTTTGAAATTTTATGCCATACTATACTATGACATTTTTTGCCATTTTTATGCCTTATTATACGATGACGTTTTTTGAAATTTTATGCCATACTATACTATGACGTTTTTTGCCATTTGTATGCTCTACTAAAATATGACTTTTTTGGCATTTTTTTTGCCTTACTATACTGTGACATTTTGTGCCTGACTATACTATGACTTTTATTGCCATTTTTATGCCATATTATACTATGACATTTTTTTGGCATTTTTATGCCTTACTATACTGTGACGTTTTGTGCCTGACTATACGATGACGTTTTTTTGCCATTTTTATGCTTTATTATACGATGACATTTTTTGAAATTTTATGCCATACTATACTATGACGTTTTTTGAAATTTTATGCCATACTACACTATGACGTTTTTTGCCATTTTTATGCCTTATTATACTATGATGTTTTTTTTTAAATTTTATGCCATACATTACTATGACGTTTTTTGACATTTTTATGCTATACTATAATATGACTTTTTTTGGCATTTTTTGGCTTACTATACTGTGACGTTTTGTGCCATACTATACAATGACGTTTTTTGAAATTTGATGCCATACTATACTATGACGTTTTTTGCCATTTTTATGCCTTATTATACGATGACGTTTTTGAAATTTTATGCCATACTATACTATGACGTTTTTTGCCATTTGTATGTTCTACTATAATATGACTTTTTTGGCATTTTTTTTGCCTTGCTATACTGTGACGTTTTGTGCCTGACTATACTATGACTTTTATTGCCATTTTTATGCCTTATTATACTATGACGTTTTTTGAAATTTTATGCCATACTATACTATGACGTTTTTTGCCATATTTATGCCTTATTATTCTATGACGTTTTTTGAAATTTTATGCCATACTATACTATGACGTTTTTTGCCATTTGTATGCTCTACTATAATATGACTTTTTTGGCATTTTTTTTGCCTTACTATACTGTGACGTTTTGTGCCTGACTATACTATGACTTTTATTGCCATTTTTATGCCTTATTATACTATGACGTTTTTTGAAATTTTATGCCATACTATACTATGACGTTTTTTGCCATTTTTATGCCTTATTATTCTATGACTTTTTTTGGCATTTTTATGCCTTACTATACTGTGACGTTTTGTGCCTGACTATACTATGACATTTTTTTGACATTTTTATGCCTTATTATACGATGACGTTTTTTGAAATATTATGCCATACTATACTATGACGTTTTTTGCCATTTTTATGCTTTACTATACTGTGACGTTTTGTGCCTAACTATACTATGACGTTTTTTTTCCATTTTTATGCCTTATTATACTATGACGTTTTTTTTTTTTTCCATTTTTATGCCTTATTATACTATGACGTTTTTTTTCCATTTTTATGCCATACTATATTATGACGTTTTTTGAAATTTTATGCCATACTATACTATGACGTTTTTTCCATTTTTATGCTCTACTATAATATGACTTTTTTTGGCATTTTTTTTGCCTTACTATACTGTGATGTTTTGTGCCTGACTATACTATGACGTTTTTTTGTCATTTTTATGCCTTAGTATACTATGACATTTTTTTAATTTTATGCCATACTATACTATGATGTTTTTTTTTCCATTTTTATGCCTTATTATACTATGACGTTTTTTGAAATTTTATGCCATACTATACTATGACGTTTTTTGCCATTTTTATGCCTTATTATTCTATGACGTTTTTTGCCATTTTTATGCTCTACTAAAATATGACTTTTTTTGGCATTTTTATGCCTTACTATACTGTGACGTTTTGTGCCTGACTATACTATGACGTTTTTTTGTGATTTTTATGCCTTAGTATACTATGACATTTTTGAAATTTTATGCCATACTATACTATGACGTTTTTTGCCATTTTTATGCTCTACTATAATATGACTTTTTTTGCCTTTTTTTTTGCCTTACTATACTGTGACCTTTTGTGCCTGACTATACTATGACGTTTTTTGCCATTTTTATGCCTTATTATACTATGATGTTTTTTGAAATTTTATGCTCTACTAGAATATTACTTTTTTTGGCATTTCTTTTGCCTTACTATACTGTGACGTTTTGTGCCTGACTATACTATGACATTTTTTTGCCATTTTTATGCCTTATTATACGATGACGTTTTTTGAAATTTTATGCCATACTATACTATGACGTTTTTTGCCATTTTTATGCTCTACTACAATATGACTTTTTTTGGCATTTTTATGCCTTACTATACTGTGACGTTTTGTGCCTGACTATACTATGACATTTTTTTGCCATTTTTATGCCTTATTATACGATGACGTTTTTTGAAATATTATGCCATACTATACTATGACGTTTTTTGCCATTTTTATGCTCTACTATAATATGACTTTTTTTGGGCATTTTTATGCCTTACTATACTGTGATGTTTTGTGCCTGACTATACTATGACGTTTTTTTGTCATTTTTATGCCTTAGTATACTATGACATTTTTTTAATTTTATGCCATACTATACTATGATGTTTTTTCCATTTTTATGCCTTATTATACTATGACGTTTTTTGAAATTTTATGCCATACTATACTATGACGTTTTTTGCCATTTTTATGCCTTATTATTCTATGACGTTTTTTGCCATTTTTATGCTCTACTAAAATATGACTTTTTTTGGCATTTTTATGCCTTACTATACTGTGACGTTTTGTGCCTGACTATACTATGACGTTTTTTTGTCATTTTTATGCCTTAGTATACTATGACATTTTTGAAATTTTATGCCATACTATACTATGACGTTTTTTGCCATTTTTATGCTCTACTATAATATGACTTTTTTTGCCTTTTTTTTTGCCTTACTATACTGTGACCTTTTGTGCCTGACTATACTATGACGTTTTTTGCCATTTTTATGCTCTACTATAATATGACTTTTTTTGCCTTTTTTTTTGCCTTACTATACTGTGACCTTTTGTGCCTGACTATACTATGACATTTTTTTGCCATTTTTATGCCTTATTATACTATGATGTTTTTTGAAATTTTATGCCATACTATACTATGACTTTTTTTGGCATTTCTTTTGCCTTACTATACTGTGACGTTTTGTGCCTGACTATACTATGACATTTTTGAAATTTTATGCCATACAATGTGACGTTTTGTGCCTTACTATACTATGACTTTTATTGCAATTTTATGCCATACTATACTATGACGTTTTTTGCCATTTGTATGCTCTACTATAATATGACCTTTTTGGCATTTTTTTTGCCTTACTATACTGTGACGTTTTGTGCCTGACTATACTATGACTTTTATTGCCATTTTTATGCCTTATTATACTATGACGTTTTTTGAAATTTTATGCCATACTATACTATGACGTTTTTTGCCATTTTTATGCCTTATTATACGATGACGTTTTTTGAAATTTTATGCCATACTATACTATGACGTTTTTTGCCATTTGTATGCTCTACTATAATATGACTTTTTTGGCATTTTTTTTGCCTTACTATACTGTGACGTTTTGTGCCTGACTATACTATGACTTTTATTGCCATTTTTATGCCTTATTATACTATGACGTTTTTTGAAATTTTCTGCCATACTATACTATGACATTTTTTGCCATTTTTATGCCTTATTATACTTTGACGTTTTTTGAAATTTTATGCCATACTATACTATGACGTTTTTTGCCATTTTTATGCTTTACTATACTGTGACGTTTTGTGCCTAACTATACTATGACGTTTTTTTTCCATTTTTATGCCTTATTATACTATGACGTTTTTTTTCCATTTTTATGCCATACTATATTATGACGTTTTTTGAAATTTTATGCCATACTATACTATGACGTTTTTTGCCATTTTTATGCTCTACTATAATATGTATTTTTTTGGCATTTTTATGCCTTACTATACTGTGATGTTTTGTGCCTGACTATACTATGACGTTTTTTTGTCATTTTTATGCCTTAGTATACTATGACATTTTTTTAATTTTATGCCATACTATACTATGATGTTTTTTCCATTTTTATGCCTTATTATACTATGACGTTTTTTGAAATTTTTATGCATACTATACTATGACGTTTTTTGCCATTTTTATGCCTTATTATTCTATGACGTTTTTTGCCATTTTTATGCTCTAATATAATATGACTTTTTTGGCATTTTTATGCCTTACTATACTGTGACGTTTTGTGCCTGACTATACTATGACGTTTTTTTTGTGATTTTTATGCCTTAGTATACTATGACATTTTTGAAATTTTATGCCTTATTATACGATGACATTTTTTTGCCATACTATACTATGACGTTTTTTTTGCCATTTTTATGCTCTATTATAATATGACTTTTTTGGCATTTCTTTTGCCTTACTATACTGTGACGTTTTGTGCCTGACTATACAATGACGTTTTTTGCAATTTTTATGCCTTATTATACTATGACGTTTTTTGAAATTTTATGCTCTAATATAATATGACTTTTTTTGGCATTTTTTTTGCCTTACTATACTATGACGTTTTGTGCCTGACTACACTATGACGTTTTTTGCCATTTTTATGCCTTATTATACGATGACATTTTTTGAAATTTTATGCCATACTATACTATGACGTTTTTTGCCATTTTTATGCTTATTATACTATGACGTTTTTTGCCATTTTTATGCCTTACTATACTGTGACCTTTTGTGCCTGACTATACTATGACGTTTTTTGCCATTTTTATGCTCTACTATAATATGACTTTTTTTGGCTTTTTTTTTGCCTTACTATACTGTGACGTTTTGTGCCTGACTATACTATGACGTTTTTTGCCATTTTTATGCCTTATTATACTATGATGTTTTTTGAAATTTTATGCTCTACTAGAATATTACTTTTTTTGGCATTTCTTTTGCCTTACTATACTGTGACGTTTTGTGCCTGACTATACTATGACTTTTTTTGCCATTTTTATGCTTATTATACTATGACGTTTTTTGAAATTTTATGCCATACTATACTATGACTTTTTTTGCCATTTGTATGCTCTACTATAATATGACCTTTTTGGCATTTTTTTTGCCTTACTATACTGTGACGTTTTGTGCCTGACTATACTATGACTTTTATTGCCATTTTTATGCTTATTATACTATGAAGTTTTTTTGAAATTTTTATGCATACTATACTATGACGTTTTTTGCCATTTTTATGCCTTATTATACGATGACGTTTTTTGAAATTTTATGCCATACTATACTATGACGTTTTTTGCCATTTGTATGCTCTACTATAATATGACTTTTTTGGCATTTTTTTTGCCTTACTATACTGTGACGTTTTGTGCCTGACTATACTATGACTTTTATTGCCATTTTTATGCCTTATTATACTATGACGTTTTTTGAAATTTTCTGCCATACTATACTATGACATTTTTTGCCATTTTTATGCCTTATTATACTTTGACGTTTTTTGAAATTTTATGCCATACTATACTATGACGTTTTTTGCCATTTGTATGCTTTACTATAATATGACTTTTTTGGCATTTTTTTGCCTTACTATACTGTGATGTTTTGTGCCTGACTATACTATGACTTTTATTGCCATTTTTATGCCTTATTATACTATGACGTTTTTTGAAATTTTATGCCATACTATACTATGACGTTTTTTGCCATTTTTATGCCTTATTATACGATGACGTTTTTTGAAATTTTATGCCATACTATACTATGACGTTTTTTGCCATTTTTATGCTCTACTACAATATGACTTTTTTTGGCATTTTTATGCCTTACTATACTGTGACGTTTTGTGCCTGACTATACTATGACATTTTTTTGGCATTTTTATGCCTTATTATACGATGACGTTTTTTGAAATATTATGCCATACTATACTATGACGTTTTTTGCCATTTTTATGCTCTACTATAATATGATTTTTTTTTGGCATTTTTATGCTTTATTATACTATGACGTTTTTTGCCATTTTTATGCCTTACTATACTATGAAGTTTTTTTGAAATTTTATGCCATATTATACTATGACGTTTTTTGGCATTTTTTTGCCATTTTTATGCCTTATTATATTATGACGTTTTTTGAAATTTTATGCCATACTATACTATGACGTTTTTTGCAATTTTTATGCTCTAATATAATATGACTTTTTTTGGCATTTTTATGCCTTACTATACTGTGACATTTTGTGCCTGACTATACTATGACGTTTTTTGGCATTTTTATGCTCTGCTATAATATGACTTTTTTTGGCATTTTTATGCCTTACTATACTGTGACGTTTTGTGCCTGACTATACTATGACGTTTTTTGCCATATTTATGCTCTACTATAATATGACTTTTTTTGGCATTTTTATGCCTTACTATACTGTGACGTTTTGTGCCTGACTATACGATGACGTTTTTTTGCCATTTTTATGCCTTATTATACGATGACATTTTTTGAAATTTTATGCCATACTATACTATGACGTTTTTTTGAAATTTTATGCCATACTACACTATGACGTTTTTTGAAATTTTATGCCATACTACACTATGACGTTTTTTGCCATTTTTATGCCTTATTATACTATGATGTTTTTTTTAAATTTTATGCCATACTATACTATGACGTTTTTTGCCATTTTTATGCTCTACTATAATATGTATTTTTTTGGCATTTTTATGCCTTACTATACTGTGATGTTTTGTGCCTGACTATACTATGACGTTTTTTTGTCATTTTTATGCCTTAGTATACTATGACATTTTTTTAAATTTTATGCCATACTATACTATGATGTTTTTTGCCATTTTTATGCCTTATTATACTATGACGTTTTTTGAAATTTTATGCCATACTATACTATGACGTTTTTTGCCATTTTTATGCTCTACTAAAATATGACTTTTTTTGGCATTTTTATGCCTTACTATACTGTGACGTTTTGTGCCTGACTATACTATGACATTTTTTTGCCATTTTTATGCCTTATTATACGATGACGTTTTTTGAAATTTTATGCCATACTATACTATGACGTTTTTTGCCATTTTTATGCTCTACTATAATATGACTTTTTTTGGCTTTTTTTTTGCCTTACTATACTGTGACGTTTTGTGCCTGACTATACTATGACGTTTTTTGGCATTTCTTTTGCCTTACTATACTGTGACCTTTTGTGCCTGACTATAGTATGACATTTTTTGCCATTTTTATGCCTTATTATACTATGATGTTTTTTGAAATTTTATGCTCTACTAGAATATTACTTTTTTTGTCATTTCTTTTGCCTTACTATACTATGACGTTTTTTGAAATTTTATGCCATACTATACTATGAAGTTTTTTGCCATTTGTATGCTCTACTATAATATGACTTTTTTGGCATTTTTATGCCTTACTATACTGTGACGTTTTGTGCCTGACTATACTATGACATTTTTTTGGCATTTTTATGCCTTATTATACGATGACGTTTTTTGAAATATTATGCCATACTATACTATGACGTTTTTTGCCATTTTTATGCTCTACTATAATATGATTTTTTTTTGGCATTTTTATGCCTTACTATACTGTGACGTTTTGTGCCTAACTATACTATGACGTTTTTTTTCCATTTTTATGCCTTATTATACTATGACGTTTTTTTTCCATTTTTATGCCTTATTATATTATGACGTTTTTTGAAATTTTATGCCATACTATACTATGACGTTTTTTGCCATTTTTATGCTCTACTATAATATGTATTTTTTTGGCATTTTTATGCCTTACTATACTGTGACATTTTGTGCCTGACTATACTATGACGTTTTTTGGCATTTTTATGCTCTGCTATAATATGACTTTTTTTGGCATTTTTATGCCTTACTATACTGTGACGTTTTGTGCCTGACTATACTATGACGTTTTTTGCCATATTTATGCTCTACTATAATATGACTTTTTTTGGCATTTTTATGCCTTACTATACTGTGACGTTTTGTGCCTGACTATACGATGACGTTTTTTTGCCATTTTTATGCCTTATTATACGATGACATTTTTTGAAATTTTATGCCATACTATACTATGACGTTTTTTTGAAATTTTATGCCATACTACACTATGACGTTTTTTGAAATTTTATGCCATACTACACTATGACGTTTTTTGCCATTTTTATGCCTTATTATACTATGATGTTTTTTTTAAATTTTATGCCATACTATACTATGACGTTTTTTGCCATTTTTATGCTCTACTATAATATGTATTTTTTTGGCATTTTTATGCCTTACTATACTGTGATGTTTTGTGCCTGACTATACTATGACGTTTTTTTGTCATTTTTATGCCTTAGTATACTATGACATTTTTTTAAATTTTATGCCATACTATACTATGATGTTTTTTGCCATTTTTATGCCTTATTATACTATGACGTTTTTTGAAATTTTATGCCATACTATACTATGACGTTTTTTGCCATTTTTATGCTCTACTAAAATATGACTTTTTTTGGCATTTTTATGCCTTACTATACTGTGACGTTTTGTGCCTGACTATACTTTGACATTTTTTTGCCATTTTTATGCCTTATTATACGATGACGTTTTTTGAAATTTTATGCCATACTATACTATGACGTTTTTTGCCATTTTTATGCTCTACTATAATATGACTTTTTTTGGCTTTTTTTTGCCTTACTATACTGTGACGTTTTGTGCCTGACTATACTATGACGTTTTTTGGCATTTCTTTTGCCTTACTATACTGTGACCTTTTGTGCCTGACTATAGTATGACGTTTTTTGCCATTTTTATGCCTTATTATACTATGATGTTTTTTGAAATTTTATGCTCTACTAGAATATTACTTTTTTTGTCATTTCTTTTGCCTTACTATACTATGACGTTTTTTGAAATTTTATGCCATACTATACTATGAAGTTTTTTGCCATTTGTATGCTCTACTATAATATGACTTTTTTTGGCATTTTTTTTGCCATTTTTTTGCCTTACTATACTGTGATGTTTTGTGCCTGACTATACTATGACTTTTATTGCCATTTTTATGCCTTATTATACTATGACGTTTTTTGAAATTTTATGCTATACTATACTATGACATTTTTTGCCATTTTTATGCCTTATTATATGATGACGTTTTTTGAAATTTTATGCCATACTATACTATGACGTTTTTTGCCATTTTTATGCTCTACTAAAATATGACTTTTTTTGGCATTTTTATGCCTTACTATACTGTGACGTTTTGTGCCTGACTATACTATGACATTTTTTTGCCATTTTTATGCCTTATTATACGATGACGTTTTTTGAAATTTTATGCGATACTATACTATGACGTTTTTTGCCATTTGTATGCTCTACTATAATATGACCTTTTTGGCATTTTTTTTGCCTTACTATACTGTGACGTTTTGTGCCTGACTATACTATGACGTTTTTTGGCATTTCTTTTGCCTTACTATACTGTGACCTTTTGTGCCTGACTATAGTATGACGTTTTTTGCCATTTTTATGCCTTATTATACTATGATGTTTTTTGAAATTTTATGCTCTACTAGAATATTACTTTTTTTGTCATTTCTTTTGCCTTACTATACTGTGACGTTTTGTGCCTGACTATACTATGACGTTTTTTTGTCATTTTTATGCCTTAGTATACTATGACATTTTTTTTAATTTTATGCCATACTATACTATGATGTTTTTTGCCATTTTTATGCCTTATTATACTTTGACGTTTTTTGAAATTTTATGCCATACTATACTATGATGTTTTTTTGAAATTTTATGCCATACAATACTATGACGTTTTTTGCCATTTTTATGCTCTACTATAATATGACTTTTTTTGGCATTTTTTTTGCCTTACTATACTGTGACGTTTTGTGCCTGAATATAGTATGACGTTTTTTGGCATTTCTTTTGCCTTATTATACTGTGACGTTTTGGTCCTGACTATAGTATGACGTTTTTTGCCATTTTTATGCCTTATTATACTATGATGTTTTTTGAAATTTTATGCTCTACTAGAATATGACTTTTTTTGGCATTTCTTTTGCCTTACTATACTGTGACGTTTTGTGCCTGACTATACAATGACGTTTTTTGCCATTTTATGCCATACAATACTATGACGTTTTTTGCCATTTGTATGCCTTATTATACTATGACGTTTTTTGAAATTTTATGCCATACTATACTATGACGTTTTTTGCCATTTTTATGCTCTACTAGAATATGACTTTTTTTGGCATTTTTATGCCTTACTATACTGTGACGTTTTGTGCCTGACTATACTATGGCGTTTTTTGCCATTTTTATGCTCTACTAGAATATGACTTTTTTTGGCATTTTTATGCCTTACTATACTGTTACGTTTTGTGCCTGACTATACTATGACGTTTTTTTGTCATTTTTATTCCTTAGTATACTATGACATTTTTTGAAATTTTATGCCATACTATACTATGACGTTTTTTGACATTTTTATGCTCTACTATAATATGACTTTTTTTGGCATTTTTTGTGCCTGACTATACTATGACGTTTTTTTGTCATTTTTATTCCTTAGTATACTATGACATTTTTTGAAATTTTATGCCATACTATACTATGACGTTTTTTGACATTTTTATGCTCTACTATAATATGACTTTTTTTGGCATTTTTTGTGCCTGACTATACTATGACGTTTTTTGCCATTTTTATGCCTTACAATACTATGATGTTTTATGATATTTCACGGAGTAGTATACTGATATTTTATATACTTTGCTATACAACGAGTTAGTGATGCAGCAGCATGGTGGTACGATGGTTAGGACTATAGCCTCACACTGAGAAGGGCAAGGGTTCAAACCCTGTTTTTAGGCTTTTATATGCTGTGACATTTTTGCGCCATCCTAAACTATGATGTTTTTTGACATTTTATGCCTTACTATACTGTGACGTTTTGTGCCTGACTATACTATGACATTTTTTTGTCATTTTTATGCCTTAGTATACTATGACATTTTTTGAAATTTTATGCCATACTATACGTCTTTTACCATTTTTATGCCTTATTATACTATGACGTTTTTTGAAATTTTATGCCATACAATACTATGACGTTTTCTGACATTTTTATGCTCTACTATAATATGTATTTTTTTGGCATTTTTATGCCTTACTATACTGTGACGTTTTGTGCCTGACTATACTATGGCGTTTTTTGCCATTTTTATGCTCTACTAGAATATGACTTTTTTTGGCATTTTTATGCCTTACTATACTGTTACGTTTTGTGCCTGACTATACTATGACGTTTTTTTGTCATTTTAATGCTTTAGTATACTATGACATTTTTTGAAATTTTATGCCATACAATACTATGACGTTTTTTGCCATTTTTATGCTCTACTATAATATGACTTTTTTTGGCATTTTTATGCCTTACTATACTATGACGTTTTTTGAAATTTTATGGCATACTATACTATGACGTTTTTTGACATTTTTACACAATAGTACACAATGAAGTTTTTTGTCATTTTTATGCCTTACTATACTGTGACGTTTTGTGCCTGACTATACTATGACGTTTGTTTGCCATTTTTATGCCTTAGTATACTATGACATTTTTTGAAATTTTATGCCATACTATACTATGACGTTTTTTGCCATTTTTATGCCGTATTATACTACGATGTTTTTTTGAAATTTTATGCCATGCAATACTATGACGTTTTTTGACATTTTTATGCTCTGCTATAATATGACTTTTTTTGGCATTTTTTTTGCCTTACTATACTGTGACGTTTTGTGCCTGACTATACTATGACGTTTTTTGCCATTTTTATGCATTATTATACTATGACGTTTTTTGAAATTTTATGCCATACAATACTATGACGTTCTTTGCCATTTTTATGCTCTACTATAATATGACTTTTTTTGGCATTTTTATGCCTTACTATACTCAGACGTTTTGTGCCTGACTATACTATGACGTTTTTTGCCATTTTTATGCTCTACTATAATATGACTTTTTTTGGCATTTTTTTGCCTTACTATACTGTGACGTTTTGTGCCTGACTATACTATGACGTTTTTTGCCATTTTTATGCCTTATTATACTATGACGTTTTTTGAAATTTTATACTATACTATGACGTTTTTCCATCCATACCTTCAGCTGTAACACAGCCAAAATGATCAGCAAATCAAAAAAGAAAAGTAAAGAAAATGTCCAAAAAAGGACAGAGGGATCCCTGAGGGTTAATAAATCCCATGAACCGCTATTTAAATTACCACTATTATGTTTTTTTCTGTGCTAAATTTAACATTACTGGGGAGGAGAGCAATGCGACTAGAAGTGACAGTGAGAGAGGGCTAGTAGCTTCTCCTCTCCTCTGTCTCAGCGGATACCGTCACAACTTCATTCACTCGTTTAACAAAACAAAAAAAAAAGCAACGAAGGAAGCAGTAAATGGACTTACATATCGTCACCTTCCTAAAATAATGGCCTAAGTCATGTTTTGACAAAAATGTTTTTTTTTACCTAAATCACCCCCTCATGATGCTGGCCACCTCTGGTAAAATCGCCTGAATCCTCAGTTGAGGGGAACATGCAATTCTACCCCCGGTTGTATAATGGCCTATGTCAAAAGTGTGACTCTTTTGTTGAGTTTTTTGTGTTTCCTGAAAAACCTGAAAAAATGACTTAGGCCATTATTTTAAGAGGGTGTCGATATCTAAGACCTAACTAAATGTAATTTAAGACCTAACATGCGGCTAATGTAAAGCTAGCAGAGCTTGGAGAGTTGGTTATCTGGTTGCTAGGCGCACGCAGGCAAGCACACAGGTCAGGAGCTGCCGTTCCCATGGCAATGTGAAAATCTGCCCAGAATTTGGCTTCTACATGGCTTCAAACAACTGCAAATTATGAGAAAAACCGTTACTTCTTTTCATAAACCGAAAAGACCATGACAGACACTGAAGCCAGAAGTTTCTTACAGTCTCTATTTTATTCAGATATTCCTTAAAATGAGTGCGTAAGCTCAGTGCGAAGACAGAGTGAGATTCTTTTGAAAAAAAAAGACGATTACATTAGGTGTCAATGAGAGTGAGACAGGTATTGCTGCCGGACTCGGCACCCCCGTTTAAATTTTGTGCACACCCTGCCTGTCAAAGTTACATTTTATGAATCCCAACAACTATGTCTACATTTTCAGAAAGAATTATTTGTCTCCTTTTTACGGTTTGGCCGCGAGCTCGAGTTAAAAATAAAAATAAAGGTTATTTTTTACTGCTTCACGCACTCTAGCCAACTGACGCTTTCACTCTAACTTTGAAGAAAAAGTGATTTGCACTCCTCCTTTGAGTGCTCACAGTGTGAAAAGTTTACATGTTATGTAAAAACAGTTCCTGTCTTTTTGAGAGAGCAGAAGTTTTCCTCCGTTTTATAGTTTGAATCACATTTCTACGTGCAGGTATGAGAGAGCTGGGTGACTCAGAAAAAAGGTGCAATTTTGTAGAAAAAAGGTGGGTTTCTAAAGAAAATTCCAATGCATTTCTAATGCATTATTTATTCCCAGTTTTTTGGGAATAACTTTGGGAAAAATTGGAATTTTAACACCAAAAGTCATAGCACCCCTTTCGGGATCAAGACGCAGATTTTGATGTATATATTACCGGGGTTTTCTCAAAGCTGCGGGACAAATTACGTGCCGAAATTTGGCGGAAGAATAATAAACCCGAAACACTCGGGTGCCCGAGGCCCTCCTCTCAGCTATTCTAGCTGTAGAGGAGGGCCTCGGAGCTGAGCACCCGTGGCACTAATAATGGACACAACACCAGAAGGAAGTTTGCTACATTAAAGTTTATTGACAATAGACGGGTGAAACTGAAAAGAAGACATATACCTTGCACCACAAAAGTGGTGCTGCACCAGGAGGCAGAGAGAGAGAGAGCTTTATAATGACTTTATTATGACTTTTTATGCCTTACTATTCTGTGTCACTTTTATGACTTACTATACTATGATATGTTTATGCCTTGCTATACTATAACTACTATGTGGTTTTTATGCGTTACTATGTTATTACATTCCTAGGACATTTGTGCCTTACTATATTATGTTGTATTTATGCCTGTTTATGCCTTACTATTCTTTGACGTGTTTATGGCTTACTATACTATGTCGTTATTATGACTTATTTATTATGACTTTTTATGGCTTTTATGATTTAATATACTATGTCGTTTTTATGCTTTTTTATGCCTTACTATACTATGACGTGTTTATACCTGACTGTACTATGAAGTTTTTAGACATAAAGAGAAGACATATACCTTGCACCACAAAGGTGGTGCTGCACCAGGAGGTAGAGAGAGAGAGCTTTATAATGACTTTATGACTTTTTATGCCTTACTATTCTATATCACTTTTATGACTTACTATACTATGATATGTTTATGCCTTGCTATACTATGTCATTATTGTGACTAATTTATTATGCAGCAGGAGGCAGAGAGAGAGAGAGCTGAAACAAAGGGCTGGCCTACATAGACCACCAGTCAGCACAGGTGTGTGTCCATCAGGCCATCACCTTAGAAGGATCAGCAACAGGATCAATAGGAAACACCAAAATGAAACAGAATCTAACCCTGTGTAACACTATACTACATCTTTTCTTTTTATGATGCCTGAGTCCACTATGACATTTTTATCACTTTTTATGCCTTACTATACTATGAAGTTTATATGCCTTATTATACTATGTTGTTTTTAAAACTTTTTACACTTTAACATACTATGTCGTTATTGTGACTGTTTATGGCTTAATATACTTATGTTTTTTTATTACATTTTTATGCCTTACAATAAAAATCTCTTTCTGCATCTAAAAAGCATCTCTCTGCTGGTATCTCTCTCTGCCTGGTGAAGACAGTCGTGTTCTCTGTCAGTCTGGTCATCATGGTGTCTGCTGTCATCAGTGTCCATCTCATGGAGAAGCTCAAGAGGCACAAATAATCAAACAGTTCTCTACTGATCAACTTCACATGTGTCTCAGTCTTATCTAAATGTAAAGTTAAAGGTGGCCTGTGTGGTCTTTGACCACTGGGAGCACGTCTATTTTTTATAGGTGGGTCCTTCTCTTGTATTATGCATGTGCACAAGAAATGTAGCAAAGCACCGACAAAGTGAAGGAGGGAGAAGACTGCAGACAAATGTAAACAATTCAGGGTTTTATTTGATCAGCCTTTAAAATGCATGCAAAGCATTTCTAAGGCATCAAGGATACTCACAATATATGACTGTTAATGTAAATGTTGTTTCTTTGCAAAAAAAACTTTTAATATTCAATACAAATGCAAATTATTCTTGATTATCCATTGATTATACCCGATATTCAATAATCTCATTATGTAAATAAAATGATTGTAAAGAGATTCCCCTGTAAAAAATGTTTGCGGATGTTGTTTTCTTGAAAAAATTACAAATAATATAACTTTCATTAATACACTATATGTAAAAATGCATGAAGTCATATTTACAATATCCTTGAAAAGATTGCACACATCCGTTTGGTGAATTCCATGTTCATTTGATCAAAACATTGATAATTCCCAATACTTTAAGCTTGTTTTAATCTTTGTTATAGGAAACAAACTTGATACACTGAATGCACAACAAAATATGACACAGAAACTTAAAACATACACTTGACTCTAGGAGTAACATCTTTGAGTTGAACTCACTATATGTGACATATACAACCATTGATCCATAAGTTCAGAACATATACCAACTTTGCAGAGCGGCTTTTTACAAGGAGCAAGTATTTGATTCTGAAAAGTTGTATTTTCAGTGGAGTATTCTTTTAATATCTTTACAACAACAACTACATCCTACAAATCAGAAAAAGTATTTTCTTTTAATAATTTGTTTCATGTTTCATCAAAAAGAAAAGGTTAATTCAAGTCTTTAGAAACAAGTATAAAACTATATGTGTCTTACTGGGAAATAATTGAAACAATAATACACATATTTTCAATAATAAACAATTAGATATAAATATAAGAGATAGATATAGAGTTGCAGTGGGAGGAGCAATTTAAAATTCCCTTAGTTTCAGGAGTACAAATCCTTCTCCTTTTTCCCACAGAAATGTCACATGACTCAACGTTGGCGCTCTTCTACAGCTTGGCTCATCATGAGGCTCTCCCACTTCAAACATCAGTCCAAATGATCAACAATTCCCTCAGAAAACACAATAACAATTCCTGATTTTTTTTTCAGGCCCTGGAAGGCTTATCTACCTCAGCATACAGGCTTTCTGGCAGAGTATTACCTCTGGTCTCAGTGGATCCCATGGGTCCAGAGGGAGACCCTACCAAGGCGTAGGTGGAGTTTGGAGGAAGACCTGAAGCATCACTGCTTGGACTCTGCTCATGAGGTTGGGTTGTTCCAACCTGGAAGATCACAGAAGACATTTTCAATAAAGCGCATTGGACATCTTTACATCACACTATGGTGCTATTATACTGTATTAACATATGAAGTAATCTCATTAACAATAGCTCATCTGTATCCTTCAAAACCACAAACATCTGTATCACTTATTACAAAGCAATTTCCCAGTTTTTTATGACATCACAATGAACTTGTATTTTTATCTAAAATGCAAGAAATAGGCTGTAAAACACATTTAGGTTCATCAAGAGCAGAGTCAGGACAGGACAGGTCACTGTGTATAAAAGATGCCCGAGTTAATTTCAAACAAATCTCAACACAAAGCACAACACACTGTAACTTAAACACAAGCAAAAAGAGAGAGAATCTGCACCACTCTGTCAACACATACAGTACATGGCATTTAAAAATGATATTTTTCCTACTACTCTTGATTTGATGACCAGAGTAGATGACAGAGTCGATTATTTTTTTGAGTGTTCCATGACGGTGCCTCATTTGTGCACATTTTAGGGCCTGTAGCACTCGTGTCTTTCTCTGGCTGAGCTGGCCGAATGCCTGTACACATGATCGGTACAAAATTAATATTCTAAAGCAGCTTTTCATGACATTTAAATTGGCTCTAATGGCTTAAATTGTGACAATACTGCATGCCGTGTCGGCAGCTTGGGCAGCTCGCTACAAGTGCAGTATATGGAATAAAATTCCTGGCTTATCTACCTCAGCATACGGGCTTTCTGGCAGAGTATTGCCTCTGGTCTCAGTGGATCCCATGGGTCCAGTGTGAGACCCTACCGTGGCGTAGGTGGTGGTTGCATCATTGGTTGGACTCTGATTCACAGGTCGGCCGTTTTCAACCTGGAAAATAAATCACAGAAAACATTTTTGGCAAAGGTTGTTTGCAATATTTATGTCCCACTTCATTTGAATAGTGCTATCATGAACATATGAAGTAATCTCACTATCACAGAGAAAATCACATGGAGAAAACTTGGTTCACAAAAACATTTAACACAAATAAAGACACTGAGTGCTGATTTCTGTAGAGTCGTCTGCTCATTATAATCTGGTTCCCAATGAAGAGACATTTCATTCACTGTATAAGAATACACAGAGGCACAAAACCTTTGGCTCAGTATTGTCAAGATGTGCGAGGTAAGTTGGACCCAAATGCAGTCAACTCTTGGGAGACGGTGAACGCAGGTTTAACAAAAATCCACACGTGAACGTGACATGAACAGACATGAACAAACCCTGAACTAAACAGACGAACCGACACAGACAAAGGGAAGCACAAAGACTATATAGACAAGGGAGGCAAGGATGATTGAACACAGGTGAAACACATTAGGGCGGGGCAGACAATCACCACAGACACAGGACCAAGACAGGAAGCAACACACAGACACACAAGGAAACCAATACAAAATAAAACAGGAAGTGCAAAAACTCCAAAACAAAACTAACAAAAAGTGTCTGCCATAGCAAACCATGACAAGTATGAAGTCACATGTAGGTTACCTGGTGTAAGCCAATAACAGGCAAGTGAGGGAAGAAGAAAACACAGTTGCAAACACAGTGGAAGCAATGTGGCTAAAAACCTTTGGCCTATTGTAAATGACGTAGTTGTTGTATTGACGTTATTGTCTCTTTAGACACTAATGTGTGATTCTGATAGTTGCATGAGGAGTGTTGAGAACTGTTCCTAACAAAGCAGCAAAACGATGAAAAAAAACTGTAACACAAGCAAACTGAGACACATTCAACAATTGACAACACATATACAGCACAAAGAAACATCCTGCAGTTTAAGTTGAATCATTCACAGTGAAGACCTTGGTGTTTGGATAGGTGGATCACGCTGCATCTGGAAATTCATCAGGTTGAACATTTCTTTATTTTGCCTGTTTCCTCAAATCTGGTTTTTATGTTTGATTGATCAAAATCTGAAATTCTTTGTCTGGCAACTCTGGGAGGCAGATATGAAAAGAAACATACCTCAGGAAATGCATACACTGTATTTTCCATGTTCTCTCTTTTACCTGCAAGTCAGTAACAACAAATATGTTTTAACTTTATTTAATTTACACTTCATTTTGAGAGATTTCTACTGCTGAACTGCATCAATATTTACATTACTTGAGCTGCACCTACACTAAATTACTCCATCGTCACAAAGCAGCACATTTTAAAAACCCCTATTTGTGGGATTTGATATTTTTGTGATGTTGGTGAGAGTTTGTATCAAAACAGGTGTTTTGCCAAAGAGCAGTGCACGTAGATACCCCTCTCCTTCCCCCCTGGGATCTAGCCTGGGGATGGTTGGAGTGAATGGGCCACGGCATAAAGACTGCATCGATTGATTGTTTGTTTTCTGAAATTCAGTTTAGAGAATAATTTGAAAGATGCAATGATCAACTACAAAACCAACATATGGAGCTTTAAGTTACAGAGGTTTGTCATAACATTGGTTACTCTGAACAACAATCCGTCCTGTATACCAGGCTATGTGAAGGGTCTAAGATATTGTCTAATATATAATTATTGTATTGCACTACCAAATTTATGGGTATAGAAAATGAAACACACTGTGGGGATGGTGAATTCCGATGTACAATAAGGTTTTGGAGATTTAACTTTGGCATTAAGTTACAAAGCACACTCTGTCTTACCTTTTCTTATTTTTCGATAACAAACAGCAGCAGCAGAACCACCTGCTATGGCAATTATGATCAAAACCCAAATACTATGGACATGGGTTCTTTCAGGATCTGTAATAAATAACAAAAGCTGGATTAGAAATTTACAACTACTTAAAATCATCATGAACAGAATGTTCTACTGCAGCATTACATCTTGTGCTCTGACAGATTATACTTTTAATTATTTAAATTTCTTGGTAAACGATCTGATCTGTTGTAAGAGAAAAAAAAAGGAAGGCGGAGGCAAATGTAAGTTAAAACTACCAACATTCCAAAACTCACTAAATGATTTAGTTTAAATGCACCTCCTGGTTTAACAAGGCCGCTCTGTTGAGGTTCAGTTCTGCCAGTCAAAATATTACAGCAAAACAGAAAGAAAAAACTGCCATGCCTACCCTTAATATATATATATATTTTTTATTTGTAATGGACACAATTTGTTTATCAATTCATCGAAAACATGATATATTTTAGTCCTTTCTGATGGGTGAGACCTTATTTATTTGGACAAAGTAAAAGTTTTAATTAGAAAATAAATGTTTATATGCTCTAAATTTAACTCCAAACTGTGTCAAATTATTGTAAAGACTTACCAGTGTGTCTGGGACAAAAATGATCAATTATTTTACTGTCGTTGGTCCAGCTGATGTGGTTGCTATGGTTACAGATGATTAAGTCATTCAGCAGGTAGACATTGAGAGTGGCACCAGAGGATATGACCTTTGACCTCTCTCCTCCCCCCTGACTGCAGGTGTTGGTGTCACATGTAAAGGTGCTGTTGATGTGATGTGAGTCCTGTGTGCTGCAGGTCACAGTGAGGCTACAGGAGTCTGAGCTGCTGGACACAGAGTCTACTGTCATGGCAACTGGAGACACTGGATCTGAGGGGGAAAGTTTACATGAAGCGCTTTAGAAACATGGCAGCAGATTGTCTCTGTCAGTGTCTGGGATGTTAACAAACCTACCTTGAACTGTGACGTTGTATCCAGCTAGTATTTGTTCTTCTTCAGTCCCAATCACTCGTGCAGTATAAACTCCACTGTCTGCCTCTTGTAGATTCTTCAGTTTCACAGAGAAATTTTTCACAGAAGCCTCAACCCTTCCAGTGTAAACAACATTAGAGACTATTGGTTCTTTACCAGGTACAAATCTTACTAGAACGTCTTTTCCATTGAATGTCCATGAAAGAAGGCTAAAATTCTCAGGTACATCAGGTTCCATGACCTCCAGCAGTAAATCCTTCCCCTTCTGCACAAATACAGGACTCCCAGCACTGGAGCCTGTAAAACAACAAACACATGATACAACAGAAATCACAGACAGTACATGGTTCTTTGGTAAATACTGAATGCTACTCCATTTCTATTCTTCATGTCTGACACTTGGATCATCAGTTGAAAATGATGAAGCATCTTCATCTGATCATGGTTTAATAAGGGTTGGGAAATGTATTTACCACAACGTGCTGAAGGATAGAGGAGTGTAACAGGTGAAACTGATCCTGATGACAGTAACATGTTACTCATACTCTTTCCACCACTGCAGAGTCTGTCCATTCAATTCTGTCTTCTGAAAAACAGGCAACTTTCCCGCTCTTTCCCCTCTCACCCACATTACTGTTTCCAGGTTGCCACATTAATGTAGTTGAATAATAATAATAACTAGAAAATTCCAGGGAAATTTTGAGTGCCACGGGGGCTACTGCCGGGATGAGTACATGATTTATTTCCAGTGTTCAAAAGTCACCCTGATCATATTCTGGTTTTGAGAAATGTCTTGATATAAAAGACTCTGATATAAAACAATGTCACATCCCTCCATCATGTATTATGTGGGAAATATCTCATATTCTGTGTTGTTTTTTTTTAATAAAACAAGAGGCAACATGTCTTCAAACGGGCATTTAAAGGGTTAAAATCCCGAAAACTAATAAACATTTGGTAGGTTTGAGCAGAACTGAAGTGGTTTAAGAGATTTATGCAAAAAAAGCAGAAAAAAATATTGATATATGATGATTTTATAGCATTTTCTTTGTGTGTCCTTTTTTGGACGCGAGGAACCCCAGAGGGTACAAAATGTGTTACCAGTGTATAATAGACCTGTAACAGTAACTGACATTAGATTTTAAAAATATGTCAAAAAAGACACTTTCTTGCAGAAATCCATACCTTCAGCTGTAACACAGCCAAAATGATCAGCAAATCAAAAAATAAAAGTGAAGAAAATGTCCAGAAAGGACAGAGGGACCCCTGAGGGTTAATAAATCCCATGAACCGCTATTTAAATTACCACTATTATGTTTTTTTCGGTGCTAAATTTAACATTACTGGGGAGGAGAGCTACGCGACTAGAAGTGACAGCGAGAGAGGGATAGTAGCTTCTCCTCTCCTCTGTCTCAGCGGAGACCGTCACAACTTCATTCATTCTTTTAACAAAACAAAAAAAAAAAGCAACGAAGGAAGCAGTAAATGGACTTACATATTTAAGACCTAACTAAATGTAATTTAAGACCTAACATGCGGCTAATGTAAAGCTAGCGGAGCTTGGAGAGTTGGTTATCTGGTTGCTAGGCGCACGCACGCACGCACGCACACAGGTCAGGAGCTGCCGTTGCCATGGTAATGTGAAAATCTGCCCAGAATTGGGCTTCTACATGGCTTCAAACAACTGCAAATTATGAGAAAACCGTTACTTCTTTTCATAAACCGAAAAGACCGTGCCAGACACTGAAGCCAGAAGTTTCTACAGTCTCTATTTTATTCAGATATTCCTTAAAATGAGTGAGGAAGCTCAGTGCGAAGACAGAGTGAGATTCTTTTGAAAAAAAAAGACGATTACATTAGGTGTCAATGAGAGTGAGACAGGTATTGCTGCCAGACTCGGCACCCCCGTTTAAATTTTGTGCACACCCTGCCTGTCAAAGTTACATTTTATGAATCCCAACAACTATGTCTACATTTTCAGAAAGAATTATTTGTCTCCTTTTTACGGTTTGGCCGTGAGCTCGAGTTAAAAATAAAAATAAAGGTTATTTTTTACTGCTTCACGCACTCTAGCCAACTGACGCTTTCACTCTAACTTTGAAGAAAAAGTGATTTGCACTCCTCCTTTGAGTGCTCACAGTTTGAAAAGTTTACATGTTATGTAAAAACAGTTCCTGTCTTTTTGAGAGAGCAGAAGTTTTCCTCCATTTTATAGTTTGAATCACATTTCTACGTGCAGGTATGAGAGAGCTGGGTGACTCAGAAAAAAGGTGCAATTTTGTAGAAAAAAGGTGGGTTTCTAAAGAAAATTCCAATGCATTTCTAATGCATTATTTATTCCCAGTTTTTTGGGAATAACTTTGGGAAAAATTGGAATTTTAACACCAAAAGTCATAGCACCCCTTTCGGGATCAAGACGCACATTATGATGTATATATTACCGGGGTTTTCTCAAAGCTGCGGGACGAGTTACGCGCCGAAATTTGGCGGAAGAATAATAAACCCGAAACAGAATATTAATAGATGCCTCGGAGCTGAGCACCCGTGGCACTAATTATCATTAAAATTATTATTATTATAGATACCATGTTTTTTTTCTTTCAATTTTCTGTCTCACATAGATCAATCAAGATCTCATGCAGGGATCCCTTGAATTTGGGACGAATATAGATTGACATAATTTATAGTTTATATTTATATCATAGGTGTTTTCTTTCTTAGTGTGAGGGAGCTGGGAGGCATCCCCCTCACTAACGTGTAAAACACACACACTGACTTTGTAAAGTTGGGCAAGCTTAAACAGGAAGTTAATTTCAACTAACCGCTCTCTCTTCGAGGTCTACTTCCTGGTCCGTGTTTCATGGCGTGTACACATGAGACTGCAGCTACAGCTGAAGCCAGTCATCTTGTTTGGCTGGACCAGGTGGTCAGAGAGGAGAGAGCGTTTGTTATGTGCCTCATGTATCCTGTATTAGGCTGTAGTCATGTTTATGTAAATAATGGCAATATTAAATTGTAAATATGTGTGTTAAAGGTAGTGGAGGTTGAGTGCCGTCCAGAGTAGAAGGAATCTCCACACAGCGAGGTGGCAGCATTGTGTGTCAGAGAGAGGGGGTCAGGTTATGTCGCCTCTGTGGAGTCTGCTGTGCAGGAAAAAGCTGCTTCTGTTTTCCACCATTTACCTGATTGTAAGATGTGTATCATGTTTTTGTAACCTCTGTGCACAAGGAAAGAAAAGAAAACTCAGAGCTCTGGAGCAAAAGAAAATACCTGTCGGATGCAGTTTTTCATCCATCACACCCTAAACCTTACAACTATATATTTATATATAGTTTATTTTAACATCCTTTATGCTGCCAAACTTGTTAGTGTCAAATCACTTGGTGGTAAAACATTTTCTATCTTGATGGGAGAAACGACAAGTTCACCATGACAACTTTACAATGTGATAATATGACATGTTTTCAACTCTTCCAAAAGAAAGTAAATAAATACTGACTACTGACCAATTTCATATTGACCTGTCATTGAAAGGTTCTTGAGAAATTAGTTTATTTACTAAGTTCTCATAACTTGTCCTTGTGAAACTTCCTGTGTAGAAAGAACAGCTCAATACTTCAGTCTCAACCCTAACCCACCAATACAACTTTAAATATAGAGGTCCCTCCCTGAACAGCTTGAAATGAAATATTAAGCCACAGTAACAAATAACATTATTGAATTTGTTTATCCATTTTACGTCAGGTAACTTTCCACTGAATTGTCTCCTGATAACAAGCGTGAGTAAAGTCTCGCTTCCAGGAGGAACAGACTCAGCACATCATATCAAAATAAGAAAATGTGTCCACTGCACCTTGTTAGCGTTTAAGTCCATGCAGCTTTACTAAATATTTTGTACATTTTATTTCTGTTCTTCTTTGAGCTGTGTTTCCTGTAGGGTGTAGGTTACACTTAACTTCTTTTTGTGGAATAGTTTGTGATTATTTCATGCAACCATCCATTCTCTGTAGATACTTATTCTGTACAGAAGAACATGAGAGAAACATGCAAACTCCTGTAGTTCTTTCAAATTATTCTAATGGAACAAGCTTTTAGCTTTCTTTTATGTAACTATTACCAATATCTTTTCCAAGCTAAGAAAATTCTCATATGAATTATTGTTACTGTCAGACATTTTGGCATTTAGGTAGAAGGAGTGTAGTGTCCATACCACACACCTGTGGTCAGAGAAGTGAGTTATTCAAGATTACTGTAGAATGACACTGCTTGCTACAATCAGTGAAATAATGATCATTAAAAGGTTCAAATTCACTGATCAAATAAAGGAAGTCAGTTTTCTGTTATACAGGTTTCTACTCACGAGTCTTTCTATGGAAAAATATAAATGTAGGCAACAGCAGCTCCTCTCACACTGGACTAGACGTACCTGCCACATGTGGCCACCTCTCCTTCTACATTTCCATGAAGTACAATTTAGCATCATACATTTATTTCAATAAATCCCTTATTTGTTTGTGTCAGATCATGTGGCTGTAAACAGTTTTTTATCTTACTGGGAGAAACAATGTTTATCCAACAAGTTCACCATATTTTGTACATTTTATTTCTGGTCTTCTTCGAGCTGTGTTTCCTGTAGGGTGCTTTCCAAATAAAGTTTAATAAAGTTCATCTTTATCCTTTTTTATTATCACTTTTGGGTATATGTTCCCATTTTACAATTTTTATACTCCAGGATTCTTGTTTTTTCTGCTTGACAGCTATTACTACATTTCATTTTCTTATAATATAGTTTCTTCCTCACCTGCCCTCCCTTAGTCTCATTTCATGTCTTTTACATGATGATTCAGTGCTGAAGTTCAACAACCAGAATTTAAAGATAAAAGGAGGCAATCCAAAACTTGAAATATTAGTAGAAATAAATAGGTTTTACCTTCAATCTGACACGAACACACCAGTAAAACAGCATATATCAATAAAATACGTCCCATTCTGACACTTACTCCACACGAAACAACTTAGATGAGGAAGTGAAGTTCCCTCCACCAACTTCCTATATCACACCCTCCACCAACATGCTTCTTCACATGCTTCACACACTCTAATTATAACAGAATTATTCACCCACAAGCACAGAAACAGTTATATATCTTTTTTTTTTTTTATCAGAGATTGTTTAAAATATATTATGGTATTTCCATTGTGTTTCAACAAAGAGGACTAACTAGTTATGTTAACTGTACCTGTCACATCTATGTCGGGGCGGGGGGGGGGGGGGGGGGGGGGGGTTGATGACAGCACTTACAGAGAATCTCTTTACAATTTACTGGATATGAAATTCATGAAATTTAAAAATTAACCGACATAAGAAGTTCTTGTTTAAGGGTTAGGGCTGTTTTTGCAGCATGCATTTTATTTTTGTTGATGACGACCTTGGAGCACATTTACCAACCAGTGTCTGTGGCCACAAAGGCGCAGCCTCACTACAGCCTGCTCAGCCTTTTGTCACAGACGTCCAGAGCTGCAATGATGAAGCAACGTCCACTGAGTAAGGTATGTTACCTTTTCTTTTTCTGCCTCAAAGTGTCAAAATGTTCACAAACGTTGTACAATTCTCCCTGTCAAGAAAGTGAAAAATAATTGTGAATCTTTCTCCAGTTGAGTTTTATGTGGTTTAGAAGTTTTATAACAAAGTCAGAATCAAGATTTTTTTTTAAAATAAAACCAATCTCTAAATTCACTGTTTTTGTTGTTTGTGCCAAACTGTTGCAAAGACACTAAGAACTACGTTGTTTTTCAGAACCTGAAATTCATGAGAGGCTGCAGAGCAAGAAGAGCGGGAAGATGTTCAAAACGAAGGCAACATCAGTGAATCTGCATGTCTGCACACTCATCAAGAAACTCAGTGACTTCAAGTGGGACTGTGTTTGATCTGTCACACACAAACACACACACGCTTGTACTCACTCACTCACTAGTAGTAGTAACAGTAGCAGTAGCAGTAATAGTACTATAGTAACATTCTTTAATGATCATTAAATACAAAAAAAAACAAAAGGTACATACTGTAAATATACAGTCATTTATTGACAAAATTGTGACCAGCATTGTGATGTAAATTTACAAGAAAACAGTGAAGAACTGCAAATGTATTTCTAGTAATAAAATGTAGAACTTAGCATGCAAACCTGCTGCACGTTAATGACTGCACATTTACAGTGAAAAGTCTTAAAATGTGGATGGATGGATGATAGATGGATGGATGGATGGAAGGATGGATGGATGGATGGATGGATGGATGGATGAACAAAACATAGGAATATAACAAGGGAGATCTGTGTTCTTATCCCAAAGATTGTCTAATGGTCAAATCACAATCTTTTCCTAAACCTAGTGAACAAGCCATGACCTCTTGGTTCAGTCTGATGGTTTATTACTGTAAGCTAACCATGACAACCGAGCCCGCCGACTTATAGGGCGCTATATCAGCATCTCAAAACACACAATGAACAAATAATTATTTATTTTTTATATACGATTGATTTATTTTGTGATAGCGCACACACACTCACACACACACACACACACAAACACACTCATACACGTATATACATATATATACACACACACACATATATATATGTACCCTGGCTGAGCCAAAATGCAGTCTAAGCATCCAGCGGTATAGTCCTATATCATCGTTTCATCAGCTCTAGGCGTTGTTTTCTTGGGGGGGGGTCTGGGGTTGGACTTGTTAGCTCTGTTAACTTCAGCATACACAGTCTCTGGCAAGTTGGTGGTTTTGGTCTTAGTGGATTCCACAGGTGTGCTGTGAAACTTCACCAACACATAGGTGGAGGTGGGAGAACAACCTGGAGCATCTTCTGTAGGACTCTGACTCTGAGTTTGTGCTGGACTGATGCTCTAGGAAGAAAAATCACACAGTCTTGTTAGAAAACACATAAATCCAAACCTGCACGTTTGGGTGGATATAAACAGCAACATGTACATGTGTCAGGTGCTGCAGGAACACACAGCAGGATCAGCGACAGCAGACTGGGTGAAGCAGTTAGTGTAGCAAGGAGGCGGATGGATTTCAGATAGACTGCCTTGTCCTGAATATACAGTTGGAGTTAAAGTGGATAAATTAAGGGTGGATTTCTGTTGCACTTGAACTAACACAAAGCTCTTCATTTTGAGCTCATTTCTTTTTTTCACCTCCTCCTTAAAATCAGGTTTCCATCATTAAATTATTCACAATGTGAAATTCTGTTCCTCAGTTTGACTGGCAGAGTTGGACGAGATTTTTTTTAAATAAAACTTGACGTTTACCTGAGGAACTTCATATACTGTATTTTGGCGGTTCTTTCTTCTACCTGTAGGTCAGTCATAAAAACATATGTTGATTTCCTTAAAATGTAAGTTTCCCTCAGAAGTTAAAGTCTCTTGTTTTTCCTCATTCCTTTTTTTCTTCTCTTTTTTAATAAAGAAAAGAAATATTTAGAGCAGTCAAAGTGATTTTCATTGTTTTTGGGAAACCTGCAAAATGTCTTCCCTGTGAGTCGGCTCATTTCTGTGACAAGGATGCCAGGTCAGCAACTTGTTTTTGAAGCTTGTATCGTGTGTAGTATAGTGTGTGTTTGTTGGTAGAGGCTGAGAAGAAGCACAGCGGCCTGATATAATGCTATCACACCACTCAGCATCTGAAATGACTGACCTTCACTTTCTCTGGTGCGTTTTTGAACTGTTCAAACTGCCTCAGTCCATGAGCTACTGTCACTATGTTAGTAAAGCCACTTTTTCAAAGACAGGATCAGCACAGGATTTTTACATTGACTCATCTGGTTTTTATCCAAAGTGACCTACAGGTGAGGGACAACACTAAAGCTTCAGTGCAGCAGGAAACCTTGGTGTCAGCACCAAGTACTACATCTGTTCAGTAACTCAAAGTGCAACAAGATCAGGTAAACGAGTGCACCGAAAGTGTACGTGCTAGTTAGGCCTGTTAGGGTGTCAGAGGAGGAGGAGGTGTTCTCCGTAGAGATGAGTCAAAGAGATTCTTGAAGATAGAGAGGGACGCACCTGCTCTGATACTTTTCATTTTACTAATTCATTTAACTGCTCAGTAAACATTCAAATTAATTTCTGACGAATCATCTCCCTAAATGGTTTTTAAAACCCGAAAACCTGAATGAACTTAAGGTCAAAAGCGTTTAATGTCAATCACTTATTTTTTCAAACTCAAGTGAATCTCTCTCACAGCAGATCTATGTAGAAAAAATATATATGAATTTTAACTGGACTTGAATCATTCTGATTCTGATGCCTAATATAGAGGTTTGGTGTATGAAGATTATGCTCTGCTGCAATGCTGGATTTCCATGTATTTGCTAAATAATAACCAGATTTTTACTGCATTATTCTCTTCGCACTGAGACTTACATTTTATGTAAAGGACAGAGCAAAGGATAACAACCACAATCCCAGCAGTAGTGCCAATCACAATACTCCTGGCTGCATTAGAAACTGTAAAGAAAAAACAAGAACTTTATCAGAGATGTCGACACAGTGCATGATTGCAGTTTTAATTTCACAATCTCTTATCTGTTACATCTTTCAGTCTTACCACCAGTCTTTAGAGGGCAGATATTCCGAATGTTTCTCATGTTCTTCTTCCAGCTGACCTGGTTGCTATGGTTACAGATGATTAAGTCATTCAGCAGGTGGACATGGAGAGAAGCACCAGAGGATATGACCTTTGACCTCTCTCCTCCCCCCTGACTGCAGGTGTTGGTGTCACATGTAAAGGTGCTGTTGATGTGATGTGAGTCCTGTGTGCTGCAGGTCACAGTGAGGCTACAGGAGTCTGAGCTGCTGGACACAGAGTCTACTGTCATGGCAACTGGAGACACTGGATCTGAGGGGGAAAGTTTACATGAAGCATTTTAGAAACATGGCAGCAGATTGTCTCTGTCAGTGTCTGGGATGTTAACAAACCTACCTTGAACTCTGACGCTGTATTCAGCCAGTATTTGTTCTTGATTCCCAATCACTCGTGCAGTATAAACTCCACTGTCTGCCTCTTGTAGATTCTGCAGTTTCACAGAGAAATTTTTCACAGAAGCTTCAACCCTTCCAGTGTAAACATTAGAGACTCTTGGTTCAATACCAGGTAAAAATGTTACTAGAATGTCTTTTCCATTGAATGTCCATGAAAGAAGGCTAAAATCCTCAGGTACATCAGGTTCCATGACCTCCAGCAGTAAATCCTTCCCCTTCTGCACAAATACAGGACTCCCAGCACTGGAGCCTGTAAAACAACAAACACATGATACAACAGAAATCACAGACAGTACATGGTTCTTTGGTAAATACTGAATGCTACTCCATTTCTATTCTTCATGTCTGACACTTGGATCATCAGTTGAAAATGATGAAGCATCTTCATCTGATCATGGTTTAATAAGGGTTGGGAAATGTATTTACCACAACGTGCTGAAGGATAGAGGAGTGTAACAGGTGAAACTGACCCTGATGACAGTAACATGTTACTCATACTCTTTCCACCACTGCAGAGTCTGTCCATTCAATTCTGTCTTCTGAAAAACAGGCAACTTTCCCGCTCTTTCCCCTCTCACCCACATTACTGTTCCCAGGTTGCCACAATAGTGCAATTTCATTATTATTATTATTATTATTATTATTATTATTATTATCATAGATACCATGTTTTTTTTTTCTTTCAATTTTCTGTCTCACATAGATCAATCAAAATCTCATGCAGGGATCCCTTGAATTTATGATGAATATAGAATAACGTAATTTATCATTTATAGTTTATATTAATATCATAGGTGTTTATATATTTTCTTTCATAGTGTGAGGGAGCTGGGAGGCATCCCCCTCACTAATGTGAAAAAACACACACACTGACTTTGAAAAGTTGGGCAAGCTTAAACAGGAAGTTCATCTAACCGCTCTCTCTTCGAGGTCTACTTCCTGGTGCGTGTTTCATGGCGTGTACACATGAGACTGCAGCTACAGCTGAAGCCAGTCATCTTGTTTGGCTGGACCAGGTGGTCAGAGAGGAGAGAGCGTTTGTTATGTGCCTCATGTATCCTGTATTAGGCTGTTGTCATGTTTATGTAAATAATGGCAATATTAAATTGTAAATATGTGTGTTAAAGGTAGTGGAGGTTGAGTGCCGTCCAGAGTAGAAGGAAGCTCCACACAGCGAGGTGGCAGCATTGTGTGTCAGAGAGAGGGGGTCAGGTTATGTCGCCTCTGTGGAGTCTGCTGTGCAGGAAAAAGCTGCTTCTGTTTTCCACCAGCTACCTGATTGTAAGATGTGTATCATGTTTTTGTAACCTCTTTGCACAAGGAAAGAAAAGAAAACTCAGAGCTCTGGAGCAAAAGAAAATCCCTGTCGGATGCAGTTTTTCATCCATCACACCCTAAACCTTACAACTATATATTTATATATAGTTTATTTTAACATCCTTTATGCTGCCAAACTTGTTAGTGTCAAATCACTTGGTGGTAAAACATTTTCTATCTTACTGGGAGAAACGACAAGTTCACCATGACAACTTTACAATGTGATAATGTGACATGTTTTCAACTCGACCAAAAGAAAGTAAATAAATACTGACTACTGACCAATTTCATATTGACCTGTCATTGAAAGGTTCTTGAGAAATTAGTTTATTTACTAAGTTCTCATAACTTGTCCTTGTGAAACTTCCTGTGTAGAAAGAACAGCTCAATACTTCAGTCTCAACCCTAACCCACCAATACAACTTTAAATATAGAGGTCCCTCCCTGAACAGCTTGAAATGAAATATTAAGCCACAGTAACAAATAACATTATTGAATTTGTTTATACATTTTACGTCAGGTAACTTTCCACTGAATTGTCTCCTGATAACAAGAGTGAGTAAAGTCTCGCTTCCAGGAGGAACAGACTCAGCACATCATATCAAAATAAGAAAATGTGTCCACTGCACCTTGTTAGCGTTTAAGTCCATGCAGCTTTACTAAATATTTTGTACATTTTATTTCTGTTCTTCTTTGAGCTGTGTTTCCTGTAGGGTGTAGGTTACACTTAACTTCTTTTTGTGGAATAGTTTGTGATTATTTCATGCAACCATCCATTCTCTGTAGATACTTATTCTGTACAGAAGAACATGAGAGAAACATGCAAACTCCTGTAGTTCTTTCAAATTATTCTAATGGAACAAGCTTTTAGCTTTCTTTTATGTAACTATTACCAATATCTTTTCCAAGCTAAGAAAATTCTCATATGAATTATTGTTACTGTCAGACATTTTGGCATTTAGGTAGAAGGAGTGTAGTGTCCATACCACACACCTGTGGTCAGAGAACTGAGTTATTCAAGATTACTGTAGAATGACACTGCTTGCTACAATCAGTGAAATAATGATCATTAAGAGGTTCAAATTCACTGATCAAATAAAGGAAGTCAGTTTTCTGTTATACAGGTTTCTACTCACTAGTTTTTCTATGGAAAAATATAAATGTAGGCAACAGCAGCTCCTCTCACACTGGACTAGACGTACCTGCCACATGTGGCCACCTCTCCTTCTACATTTCCATGAAGTACAATTTAGCATCATACATTTATTTCAATATCTGCCTGACTTACAATAAATCCCTTATTTGTTTGTGTCAGATCACGTGGCTGTAAACAGTTTTCTATCTTACTGGGAGAAACAAAGTTTATCCAACAAGTTCACCATATTTTGTACATTTTATTTCTGTTCTTCTTCGAGCTGTGTTTCCTGTAGGGTGCTTTCCAAATAAAGTTTAATAAAGTTCATCTTTATCCTTTTTTATTACTTTTGGGTATATGTTCCCATTTTACAATTTTTATACTCCAGTATTCTTGTTTTTTCTGCTTGACAGCTATTACTACATTTCATTTTCTTATAATATAGCTTCTTCCTCACCTCCACTCCCTTAGTCTCATTTCATGTCTTTTACATGATGTTTGAGTGTTGAAATTCAACAACCAGAATTTAAAGATAAAAGGAGGCAATCCAAAACTTGAAATATTAGTAGAAAAAAATAGGTTTTACCTTCAATCTGACACGAACACACCAGTAAAACAGCATATATCAATAAAATACGTCCCATTCTGACACTTACTCCACTCGAAACTAAATTATATGAGGAAGTGAAGTTCCCTCCACCAACTTCCTATATCGTGCCCTACACCAACACCCATCTTCAACAGAATTATTCACCCACAAGCACAGAAACAGTTATATATCATTTTTTTTATCAGAGATTATTTAAAATATATTGTGGTATTTCTATTGTGTTTCAACAAAGAGGACTAACTAGTTATGTTAACTGTACCTGTCACCTCACATGTCGGGGGGGGGGGGGGGGTTGATGGCAGCACTTTCAGAGAATCTCTTTACAGTTTACTTTACAGCGGAGCATGGATATGAAATTCATGAAATTTAAACATTAACCGACATAAGAAGTTCTTGCTTAAAGGTTAGGGCTGTTTTTGCAGCATGCATTTTATTTTTGTTGATGACGACCTTGGAGCACATTTACCAACCAGTGTCTGTGGCCACAAAGGCGCAGCCTCACTACAGCCTGCTCAGCCTTTTGTCACAGACGTCCAGAGCTGCAATGATGAAGCAACGTCCACTGAGTAAGGTATGTTACCTTTTCTTTTTCTGCCTCAAAGTGTCAAAATGTTCGCAAACGTCGTACAATTCTCCCTGTCAAGAAAGTAAAAAATAATTGTGAATCTTTCCCCAGTTGAGTTTTATGTGGTTTAGAAGTTTTATAACAAAGTCAGAATCAAAACTTTTTTTTTTTTAAAATAAGACCATTCTCTAAATTCACTGTTTTTGTTGTTTGCGCCAAACTGTTGCAAAGACACTAAGAACTACGTTGTTTTTCAGAACCTGCATTGATATTACTGTAATCCTGAGAGTTGCACAAAAGCAGTTCATGAGAGGCTGCAGAACAAGAAGAGTGGGAAGATGTTCAAAACGAAGGCAACATCAGTGAATCTGCATGTCTGCACACTCATCAAGAAACTCAGTGACTTCAAGTGGGACTGTGTTTGATCTGTCACATACACACACACACACACACACACACGCGCATGCATTTACTCACTCACTCACTACTAGTAGTAGCAGTAGCAGTTGTAGTAATAGTACTATGGTAACATTCTTTAATGATCATTAAATACAAAATGATCAGGGGGTTGGACTTGTTGCTTCTCGATTCAATGGATCTCCAGTCTCTACGTCAAAAGAACAGAACAACAACTGGGTGTAAATAAAGGAGTTTATTAACTAAACTAATATCTACAGAGTAAATGCAAGGTGTAATAATCATAAAGATGAAAATAATAATGAATGAGCAGTGTGATGAGTTGGTAATGGTGGGAGAGAATATGTTATGGCTATACACTATGACTATACAGCTAATGATGCTACATCTACGAATTAGGTTTGATGATTAAATATTACTATATTTCGACACCAACCCAGTCATGAGCAGAGTGTTGAGACCGGCCTACTGTGAGTTGCGCTGTAGCTGAAGACCCTCGGCTGGGACCCAGGTGGCTGTGGTTGCCGTGGTAACCCTGGAGACGCAGGATCGAGGTGGATTCTCCTGGAGGCCGTGTCCCGTTATCACGATGACGGATTCTGCCGGTGTCTCAGCGGTTCAGCTCTGGTGGAGTTTGCCAGGAGACTTTCTGTCTCGGGAACTCTTGATTTCTGCTTGGCTTCTCTGCAGGAGGTCGTGCAGATGTTATCTGCTGGTGTCTCTTGTGGGTTGATGCGAAATAAACTCTAATGCACTTCACTTTGGTTGGATATCTTTAGAGGAGACTGGCGTTGACCAGATGACTCTAAAGTTGTCAAAATTTTCAAAAAGGAAAACTTGATGATGATTAAAAGTTACAAAATTACTCTGAGGCACTTCTGTTGCTTTGGTTCAGTTGGTCTTGACTTGGCTTATAAAAATAAAAGATCGCACATGTAGACAAAAATCATGTTACTTGGAGCTTGTGGTAAAGAAAAATAAAAGACGCAAAAAGTGCAAAAATTACTACTAAGAGCCATGAGTTTTTGGCGAGCAGCTTAGAGCTAAGAGTTTCCATGGCTACAGAGCAATAAAGAATCTATCTATCTATCTATCTATCTATCTATCTATCTGTCTGTCTGTCTGTCTGTCTGTCTGTCTGTCTGTCTGTCTGTCAAATGTCACAAAGGTGATGGACTTTTTACACTTAACTTCTTTTTGTGGAATAGTTTGTGATTATTTCATGCAACCATCCATTCTCTGTAGATACTTATTCTGTACAGAAGAACATGAGAGAAACATGCAAACTCCTGTAGTTCTTTCAAATTATTCTAATGGAACAAGCTTTTAGCTTTCTTTTATGTAACTATTACCAATATCTTTTCCAAGCTAAGAAAATTCTCATATGAATTATTATTGTTACTGTCAGACACTTTGGCATTTAGGTAGAAGGAGTATAGTGTCTATACCACACACCTGTGGTCAGAGAAGTGAGTTATTCAAGATTACTGTAGAATGACACTGCTTGCTACAATCAGTGAAATAATGATCATTAAGAGGTTCAAATTTACTGATCAAATAAAGGAAGTCAGTTTTTTGTTATTTAGGTTTCTACTCACTAGTTTTTCTATGGAAAAATATAAATGTAGGCAACAGCAGCTCCTCTCACACTGGACTAGACGTACCTGCCACATGTGGCCACCTCTCCTACATTTCCATGAAGTACAATTTAGCATCATACATTTATTTCAATATCTGCCTGACTTACAATAAATCCCTTATTTGTTTGTGTCAGATCACGTGGCTGTAAACAGTTTTCTATCTTACTGGGAGAAACAAAGTTTATACAGCAAGTTCACCATATTTTTTACATTTTATTTCTGTTCTTCTTTGAGCTGTGTTTCCTGTAGGGTGCTTTCCAAATAAAGTTTAATGAATTCATCTTTATCCTTTTTTATTATTACTTTTGGGTATATGTTCCCATTTACATTTTTTATACTCCAGGATTCTTGTTTTTTCTGCTTGACAGCTATTACTACATTTCATTTTCTTCTAATTTAGTTTGTTCCTCACCTGCCCTCCCTTAGTCTCATTTCATGTCTTTTACATGTTTCAGTGCTGAAGTACAACAACCACAATTTAAAGATAAAAGGAGGCAATCCAAAACTTGAAATATTAGTAGAAATAAATAGGTTTTACCTTCAATCTGACACGAACACACCAGTAAAACAGCATATATCAATAAATACGTCTCATTCTTCCCAGATATTCTGAAAAGCATAGAGTGAGTGGCTTTGACCCGCAGTGGCCGGAGAGGTAAAGAAAGTATAGTTTGGTAGTCATACGGCTTAGTACCATCCCCGCCCAATGTTTGGCCAAGAAAAACCCTGATACAACCTGTGCTGTTCCACCCAGTGTGACTCCTGTCGTACACTGGGATTCACAGCCAGCTAAACTCTTTATGACATCATGACCTCCAAGGAACAGGCAAGTAGTTGTAGTTGGACAGGTTTAATGCCAAAAATTGTGAAACTGAAACACAAAGTACAGAAAACATAAATTGACAACCGATATAAATACATTGCAGAGATAGCGGATCTAATATCTATAGATCTGTGGTGGAAAAAGTCCGCGATCAGATCTCGATCGTTATATTAATTACATAGTGTCAAATTCAACGAAACACTTTGCACTCTAACAATGATAAATGTACTCACTTATATTGCCACCACAAGGGCAAAACAAACAGCTGGACGAAAAGTTAACATCCGAGTATCTCTCGTTATGGAGCAGAAACAAAACAAATTCCAGGTACCTCACTTCCTGTAAATTACACAGACTGTGGAAAAACACAGATAAATAAACGCACTGCGCCCTCTATAGGCGAAAAGGGGCTACTGCAACTGCAGGCACAAACAGTTCCAACACTCAACCGGAAAAACTAGCCAGGAAAAACCCTGATACAACAACTTATGAGAGGATGTGAAAAGAGCCAAGACCAACTTCTTAATGACAGCACCTTCAGAGAATCTCTTTACAGTTTACTTTAACTGATGTGAGAAGTTCTTGCTTAAAGGTGAGGGCTGTTTTTGCAGCATGCATTTTAGGTTTGTTGATGACGACCTTGGAGCACATTTACCAACCAGTGTCTGTGGCCACAAAGGCGCAGCCTCACTACAGCCTGCTCAGCCTTTTGTCACAGACGTCCAGAGCTGCAATGATGAAGCAACGTCCACTCAGTAAGGTATGTTACCTTTTTTTTTCTGCCTCAAAGTGTCAAAATGTTCGCAAACGTCGTACAATTCTCCCTGTCAAGAAAGTGAAAAATAATTGTGAATCTTTCCCCAGTTGAGTTTTCTGCTGTTTAGAAGTTTTATAACAAAGTCAGAATCAAGACTTTTTAAAAATATAAGACCAGGCTCTAAATTCACTGTTTTTGTTGTTTGTGCCAAAGACACACTACGAACTACGTTGTTTTTTCAGAACCTGAAATTCATGAGAGGCTGCAGAGCAAGAAGAGCGGGAAGATGTTCAAAACGAAGGCAACATCAGTGAATCTGCATGTCTGCACACTCATCAAGAAACTCAGTGACTTCAAGTGGGACTGTGTTTGATCTGTCACACACAAACACACACACACACACACACACACACACGCTTGTACTCACTCACTCACTCACTAGTAGTAGTAGTAGTAATAATAGTAGTAGTAGCAGTAGCAGTAGTAGTAATAATAGTAGTAGTAGCAGTAGCAGTAGTAGTAATAGTACTATAGTAACATTCTTTAATGATCATTAAATACAATTTAAGATAAACACAAAGCTTGTGCTACAGAAAATGGACCAGACTCAGTGAATAGCTCCCTAAGCTTAACATGTCCTATGATAACTATTAATTTAGCTGTACAGACTAATGAGCAGTGATAACTAACATGTCTTTGGGGTCATCAGGTGGGAACCTCCTTTCACCAGTGTTTCGTCTAGTTGGTCCCACAACACCTCCAGGAGGCTAGACAGTGATCACTGGCGTCCCAGAGTCACTCCCCTAATGCCAGCCATCACTGCTCCTCACACCACCATTTTCTTTATCTTGCCTACGCTACCACAAACAACACCATCATCAACTCTGACAAAACACACTAGCAGATTCAGCAAACAAACTCCCCTAAACAGTTGGAGAAAGTGGCGGCCATTTTGAAGGAGGCAGAGTCAAGGAGAGAAGCCTTTTTGAGCTAAACTCTCCCCCGCCGGATTAGGCTGTGCTCTTGCCCCCCCCACCCCCCCACTCTCCAAGACAATGAGGGATGTAGAGTCAGGGAGAGGGGCCTTTTTAGGCTGGCTCTCCCCCGCCGGATTAGGCTGTGCTCTACACCCCTCATACTCTAACACCGCACCATGCAACTCACCTAAAACAAACAAACTCACCTAAGCAGCCACAGACACACTACAAACCAATTCGATACAAGCAAACAATACAGGCCACCTCACCTGGACTAACCGCATGGTCTCAAAGAGGCTCACACAGGCCACACCCCCACTTAAAAACACTTCCTCTTCCTGGATTTCTTCCTTGCTTCTCCTAAGAGTCTATCTATCCTAAGTGCTCCCCTGCTGGGCCCCCAGCTACCATTACTCCTTCTCATCCAAATCCACTGACTGGATCTTGCTGCCTCATCTGACATGTCCTTTACAATTTTCCTCACACTCTGTCCACTTGCTCCTAACTCCCTTACCAAAGAGACAACAGACCTTGCTACAAATCCTCTACATCCTACTTCCACTGGACAAATCCTAATTTTCCATCCTCGCTGCTCTGCTTCTGCCCCTAACTCTGCATACCTGAGCTTTTTCCTTTCATATGCTTCCTCAACTAAGGCCTCCCACGGAACAGTCAGCTCTATGAAATATACTTTCATTCTACTCCTAGACCACAAGACTATATCAGGCCTTAGCTTTGTAATGGCTATTTCCTGGGGAACAAGAAGCTTTCCTCCTAAATCTACCGACATTTCCCAATCACAAGCACCTTCTAAGCTGCCTTGCGTTCTTGTTGTCTTACCAACTTTCTCTCCCTCTTGAACAAACTTGATTGCAACTCTCTTTATTTAAGGCCTTCCTAAATTTGCCTGCCTCCGTAACTCTTCAATTCCTGCAGCTAAGCTTTTTAGAACCTGGTTATGTCGCCACGTATACCTGCCTTGCGACAGACTAACCTTACACCCTGACAGAATGTGCTTTAAAGTTGCCGTACCTGAACACAATGAACATAGTGGGTCTCCATTTACCCAGAGTTTTAGGTTCTGGGGAGTTGGCAGTACATCATAAGTTGCCCCTATCAAGAATCTAATACTACTTTCCTCCATGCTCCAGAGTTCTTTCCAGCTAAGCTTTTTCTTATCTACACCTTCCCAATTCACCCACTGTCCCTGCTTAGCCTGGACCACTGCCTTTGCACCCCTTAATATTTCCTCCTGTCTACGAACCTGCTCCACAACTAGCTTTCTCTTCTCCTTGGGACCTGCTCTACTCCACACCGGTTTGCCTGGGCCAAGCCCCAAGCCTCCCCGGCCTATTTGGACATTACCCACAATCTCTGTATGCCTAAGCGTTGCTTCTGCCTCCTGCACTGCGATTCTTGGATTCCACTTTCTCCCCTTGATTGGGTTTGGAACCACCTTACTAACTACCGCATCTTTGCTCCCAGATAACAGGAGCTCTGTCCTAACCTTGGTACATTTAAACTCCTCCACTAGACTGGTTACTGGGAGCTGAAGTATGCCTTTCCCATACAGTGCCACTGTGCTTAAACATCTAGGAACACCTAGCCACTTCCTAATGTAAAAGCTAACTAATTTTTCCATTTTTTCTGCAGTGGATATTGGAATCTCATATACAGACATTGGCCACATCAACCTGGGAAATAACCCAAACTGCAGACACCACAGTTTCAACTTTCCTGGCAGCCCTGATTTATCTATTCTATCCAGTCCCTCAGCAACATCCTTCCGAAACTGCACTACCTGTTCTCCGTCATTCAAGTCTGCGTTGTACCACCTACCTAGACTCTTTACTGATTTTTCCCTAATTATTGGAATTTCCTCTTCATCTATTACGAACTTCCTATCACTTAACTTCCCTCTGCTTATTGAGATACTTCTAGACTTACTAGGCTTGATTTTCATACTAGCCCACTTTAAGTTTTTATTAAGTCTCTCAAGTATTCTTTTCATACATGGCACCGTTGTAGTTATCAACGTCATGTCATCCATGTAGGCCCTAATTGGTGTAAGGCGCACCCCATCCTGCCGCCTCTCTCCACCTACAACCCACTTAGAAGCTCTAATGATTACCTCCATCGCCATTGTGAATGCCAATGGAGAAATCGTGCACCCTGCCATGATGCCTATTTCTAGCCTCTGCCATCCTGTTGTGAAGCCTGCTGTGCTTAAGCACAGCCTAATATCTTGGAAATACAATTTTACTAAATTAACCACTACTCCAGGTACTTTAAAATAATCAAATGCCTCCCAAATAAGGCTATGTGGCACTGAACCAAACGCGTTTGCTAAATCCAAAAATATGACATTCAAGTCTCTTTTCTCTGTCTTGGCTGCCTGAATCTGATGCCAAATCATGCTAGTGTGCTCTAAACATCCTGCGAACCCTGGTATTCCTGCCTTCTGTACTGCAGTATCAATTAAGCTATTCCTTTCTAAATAACTAGTTAATCTCCGTGCGACTATGCTAAAGAAGAACAACTGTAGATTCAAATACAGGTACATACTATTTACTGACAAAATTGTAATGGTCAAATCACAATCTTTTCCTAAACCTAGTGATCAAGCCATGACCTCTTGGTTCAGTCTGATGATTTATTACTGTAAGCTAACCATGACAACCGAGCTCGCCGACGTATAGGGCGCTATATCAGGAGACACTCCTGTGGGTCGTATCAGAGGGTTGAAAAAAATGACCATATGGTTGTTCAGGTGGGAGGACTGGTTGAGTTACAGACTCTCTCTCTTCCTCGCTACACTCATATTTGCATCTCAAAACACACAATGAACAAATAATTATTTATTTTTTATATATAATTGATTTATTTTGTGATAGCGCACACACACACACACACACACACACACACACACACACACACACACACATGTATTTACATATATACACACACACACATATATATGTACCCTGGCTGAGCCAAAATGCAGTCTAAGCATCCAGCGGTATAGTCCTATATCATCGTTTCATCAGCTCTAGGCGTTGTTTTCTTGGGGGGGGGTCTGGGGTTGGACTTGTTAGCTCTGTTAACTTCAGCATACACAGTCTCTGGCAAGTTGGTGGTTTTGGTCTTAGTGGATTCCACAGGTGTGCTGTGAAACTTCACCAACGCATAGGTGGAGGTTGGAGAACAACCTGGAGCATCTTCTGTAGGACTCTGACTCTGAGTTTGTGCTGGACTGATGCTCTAGGAAGAAAAATCACACAGTCTTGTTAGAAAACACATAAATCCAAACCTCCACGTTTGGGTAGATATAAACAGCAACATGTACATGTGTCAGGTGCTGCAGGAACACACAGCAGGATCAGCGACAGCAGACTGGGTGAAGCAGTTAGTGTAGCAAGGAGGCGGATGGATTTCAGATAGACCGCCTTGTCCTGAATATACAGTTGGAGTTAAAGTGGATAAATTAAGGGTGGATTTCTGTTGCACTTGAACTAACACAAAGCTCTTAATTTTGAACTCATTTCTTTTTTTCACCTCCTCCTTAAAATCAGGTTTCCATCATTAAATTATTCACAATGTGAAATTCTGTTCCTCAGTTTGACTGGCAAAGTTGGACGAGATTTTTTTAAAACAAAACTTGACGCTTACCTGAGGAACTTCATATACTGTATTTTGGCGGTTCTTTCTTCTACCTGTAGGTCAGTCATAAAAACATATGTTGATTTCCTTAAAATTTACATTTCCCTCAGAAGTTAAAGTCTCTTGTTTTTCCTCATTTCTTTTTTTCTTCTCTTTTTGTAATAAAGAAAGGAAATATTTAGAGCAGTCAAAGTGATTTTCATTGTTTTTTGGAAACGTGCAAAATGTCTTCCCTGTGAGTCGGCTCATTTCTGTGACAAGGATGCCAGGTCAGCAACTTGTTTTTGAAGCTTGTATCGTGTGTAGTATAGTGTGTGTTTGTTGGTAGAGGCTGAGAAGAAGCACAGCGGCCTGATATAATGCTATCACACCACTCAGCATCTGAAATGACTGACCTTGACTTTCTCTGGTGCGTTTTTGAACTGTTCAAACTGCCTCAGCCCATGAGCTACTGTCACTATGTTAGTAAAGCCACTTTTTCAAAGACAGGATCAGCACAGGATTTTTACATTGACTCATCTGGTTTTTATCCAAAGTGACTCACAGGTGAGGGACAACACTAAAGCTTCAGTGCAGCAGGAAACCAAGTACTACATCTGTTCAGTAACTCAAAGTGCAACAAGATCAGGTAAACGAGTGCACCGAAAGTGTACGTGCTAGTTAGGCCTGTTAGGGTGTCAGAGGAGGAGGAGGTGTTCTCCGTAGAGATGAGTCAAAGAGATTCTTGAAGATAGAGAGGGATGCACCTGCTCTGATACTTTTCATTTTACTAATTCATTTAACTGTTCAGTAAACATTCAAATCAATTTCTGACTAATTACGTCCCTAAATGGTTTTTAAAACCTTCATATTATTGAATTTTATTAAATATTTTTGGTCTAAAGGTAAGGAAAGGAAATGTGTAGTGGAATGAAAGTTAAATGAATCTGACATTATTTAGTATTAATAAACAAACAATGGTGCTATAAAGCTAGAAACACCATCCTGATTCAGGTGAGTAAGATTTATTCAGGCAGCAGACGGGTGTGTAAAATTTAAGATGGAAAGAGTTTAGAAAAGAAGGGAAAGATAAACTGTCAAATGCTCATCAAGCTGACACATCATTAAACCCACGTCTATCTTACTCTCAGGTTCAGTGCATCTGTCATTTAAAGAAATATGCTATTCATGAAAATGTTATTTATTAGTAGTAGCCTTTTTGTTACTCAATAACAATTCAATCAGTGACCACACTGGGGTCAGGAGTTGGCTTTTTTCAGCTTGTAAAAGGAGGCATTACAGAACTCAAAATGATCATCTAAAAAATGTTTAATGTAAATCACCTAAACCACTTTTTTCAGACTTAAGAAAGTCACTTTTACACAGCAGATCTATGTAGAAAAAATATATATGAATTTTAACTGGACTTGAATCATTCTGATTCTGATGCCTAATATAGAGGTTTGGGGTATGAAGATTATGCTCTGCTGCAATGCTGGATTTCCATGTATTTGCTAAATAATAACCAGATTTTTACTGCATTATTCTTTTCACACTGAGACTTACATGTTATGTAAAGGACAGAGCAAAGGATAACAACCACAATCCCAGCAGTAGTGCCAATCAGAATACTCCTGGCTGCATTAGAAACTGTAAAGAAAAAACAAGAACTTTATCAGAGATGTCGACACAGTGCATGATTGCAGTTTTAATTTCACAATCTCTTATCGTTTACATCTTTCAGTCTTACCACCAGTCTTTAGAGGGCAGATATTCCGAATGTTTGTCATGTTCTTCTTCCAGCTGACCTGGTTGCTATGGTTACAGATGATTGAGTCCTTCAACAGGTGGACATGGAGAGAAGCACCAAGGGTTGTGACCTTTGACCTCTCTCCTCCCTCCTGACTGCAGGTTTGGTTGTCACATGTAAAGGTGCTGTTGATGTGATGTGAGTCTTGTGTGCTGCAGGTCACAGTGAGGCTACAGGAGTCTGAGCTGTTAGACACAGAGTCTACTGTCATGGCAACTGGAGACACTGGATCTGAGGGGGAAAGTTTACATGAAGCGTTTTAGAAACATGGCAGCAGATTGTCTCTGTCAGTGTCTCTGTCAGTGGATGTTAACAAACCTACCTTGAACTGTGACGCTGTATCCAGCTGGTGTTTTATCTCCTTGAGTCCCTGTCACTCGTGCAGTATAAACTCCACTGTCTGCCTCTTGTAGATTCTTCAGTTTCACAGAGAAATTTTTCACAGAAGCCTCAACCCTTCCAGTGTAAACATCAGAGACAATTGGTTCTCTACCAGGTGGAAATGAAACTAAAGTGTTACTTCCATTGACTTTCCATTGAAAAATAAAAAAATCCTCAGGTACATCCTCCATGACCTCCAGCAGTAAATCCTTCCCCTTCTGCACAAATACAGGACTCACAGCACTGGAGCCTGTAAAACAACAAACACATGATACAACAGAAATCACAGACAGTACATGGTTCTTTGGTAAATACTGAATGCTACTCCATTTCTATTCTTCATGTCTGACACTTCAGTTGAAAATGATGAAGCATCTTCATCTGATCATGGTTAAATAAGGGTTGGGAAATGTAGAGGAGTGTAACAGGTGAAACTGACCCTGATGACAGTAACATGTTACTCATACTCTTTATTTTTCTTTTCACCACTGCAGAGTCTGTCCATTCAATTCTGTCTTCTGAAAAAACTCTCTCACCGACATTACTGTTGTTACTTACTTGTTTATACATTCATTTCAGAAAGGAATGAATAAATGGTTGTCTCATTTATGTTTTTGTTGCAGAGTACATATTTCTAGCAGAGTGCCACATGAGATCTGTTGTAGATGAATTGAATACTTAATTTGTACATACATATATACTATATGTACATAAGTACTAAGCATTTGCACATTCATGCATACTATTATGCATATACATACATATATACATGCTTATACACAAGGAGTTTTTTAAATCGAAAACAACTGGACTAGGTTATTTGATGATGTCATCATCATCCTTGTGAACGCCCACAAGAGGTTAAATACCTGGGTCTCCACACCAGAAAGTAGGACCAGTCCTAGCCTGGTCAGATGCGTACATGAACTGATGAAGCCTCTTGGATGAGAGGTGAAACGTCTTCCCAGACAAATAACCTAGTCCAGTTGTTTTCGATTTAAAAAACTCCTTTAGGATACTATGACCTGGACAAATGAGAATATACACAGGCTTATGCATATACACACATACAGTTATACATGTACATACATACATGCATACACATGAATGAGGGTACATGTGTGTGAGAATGCATGTATGTGTGTGCTTGAGTACATAGATATACATAGACGCCACATTGGTCGCTTCAGTTGCTGTGATACATCAACGTCGCCACCGTATTGGACCGAGCAAAACTGCCCCGTAAAGAAATAGGAATAAACGGAGCATCTGCAGGTTTTCTGGATAAAAAGCTCTATAACGTTTACACTGTATTTCTCAACCAATTTCAATTAGTCTTTTTATATTCAAGGGTTTATCATCTACTTGGAGTAAAAATAAAAGTTTGGTCACCAATTAATTGGAGTCTTAGGTTTTACTCATTGCAAATGTTAGGTTTAGGTGAAAATTGAAATCCGTTAAGAAATATAAACGTTATAATGCTTTTTATGCAGAAAACTGCAGCTCCTCCATTTACTTGTGCTTGTTAACAGGGCAGTCTTCTCTGGATCAATTTGGCATTGACGTACAATCCAGCGGCCAATGCAGCATCTATTTATATATGTCTATGCTTAAGTATGTATGTATCCACCACACTTGGAAGTTGCTACCAGTTCGTGGCACACAACCACCAATAAACATAAAAAAAGGAGTTAAGACACAGGTGGAGGCAAAATGCATTATGGCGGTCAACAATGCAGCTCAGGCTGAAGCTGTCTCTTTGCTGCAGATAAATAAATAAATTCATTTTACAATGTGCTACTTTGGCTCCGGTGCAGCTGCCTGTCCCTGTCTGTAGTCAGTAGTCTTACAATGTCTGCCATCCTCGCCTTATCATTACAGAGGAGAAGAAAATGGACTCACCCACAAGGACTTTCCCAATAGATGACAAAGAAAACCAATCTACTCATCATAGAGCTGCTGCTGACCTATTAAGTATTATATTTAGCAGGCCAATTTAGTACACATTTATTTCCTTTAACTAAAACACAGGTGAAATCGCCTGATCACAGTAATGTAAAATCCAAGTGAGCTCCCTCACATTTCAGATTTCACTCTACATCTCGAATCACTACATAGAACTGAATTTACTGTGCTCTTTTTTCCAACTTCAATAAATGAGGTAAAATTTAAAAATTGTGTTTTGTATGTAGAATGAGCACAATAATATGCTGAGCTGAACACATCATAACCAATCAAAGATATTTAATTGATGATGTGATAGACTGCTCATCAGTATTAATACAGCAATGCCTTCTGGAAAGTGTCCATCATAGGGATAGAAACAAATGAAATATGAATGATACTCTAGTCTTTCTTTGATTTGCACAAAATACAGATGCTGCTTCTTCCATGAACTGCTACATTGCAGTTAAAAAACTATATCACAAGTACCGTCAATGAAGAGAGTAGTGTGTATAAATGTTCGCTCAGCCTTCACCCCTCACAATAGGTAAGAAACAGGAAGACTGTTGAACCACGGATATGTTGTAACAAGAGTTTAACAGAAGCAAATACAGCGATAAGGAGGAAGAAGTGAGATGTGAGAAGATCTTTCAAAAGAGACTTCATTAGTTTTCTAATGAGTTCTTCATTGTAGATTTAGATTTACAGTTTAGCAACAGGGTCATTCGTTATCTTTAGCTAATCGCTGTCAGAAATTGCTTCGCTGTCAATAAACTCTTTCAGGAAGTTAGAGTCAAAAATCAAATAGAGAAGCTTTTAGAAACCTGGTGGCAGTTTACATTCAGTAATTAAAAACTATTACTTGGTGGATATAATAGACTGGTTCTGGACCTCTGAATCACCATCCCCATTTCCGATGCGCTCAAAGATTTGATAGTATTCAAGTTTTACTAGTTTTTGGCCAACAAAATCAATCAATCAATTCAAGCATTTCAATAAAATTAAACAGCTAGAATCTAAAGATCTAAAGATCTAAACAGATATTATCTAGAGTAAATGGTAAACGATGTATTGAAATTCAAAGCCAAAAGTAAAGGAACTAGAATTGAGGAGAAGAACTCAAAGATGCCTAACCCGCTGAATTTGTAACTTTAATAACATGAAAGGTATAGGAAAGGTTTTTACATTTGTGTCTGGATCCACATCTTCGTCAAAGTGCAGATAATATTGAATAATCATGTGGCTTATCGTCGTCATCAATCAGGAAACAATTATGAAAACCTAAATTTTAGTCTATTAGTAATAACTGACATAACTATGTATCTAGGTATATCTCATTAAATTGTATAGTTTTAGATTATTAGAATCACTATTGAAGTAATTTACAACAAGACAACATTTTTCAATATATATCAATTAATTTGTTCTGATGAAACATTAATTCACATTTCCTCCTGAAAACATGCTGTGATTCTTTTATCCAACTTACTTAAACAACACAAAAACATAACAAAAAAATTAACTTTTTACCTTGTGTGTGAAATGAATACAGCAGAAAAACGGAAAAGAGAAGTACGAGAGCCATTCTGCGGAATGTGTCATATGAGGAAGTGGTGCGACTATTTGAGCACTGCCTGTGTTCTGGCTCTGTACTGTGAACAGCTCTTTTTGAAATTACTTCTGCAAAATAAACAATTCCAATTTTCCAGAACATCCACCAGCTTCACCTGAAGTTAATCAGACCCTGCTCTACTTTGCCGGTACTTTTAGCAGAAACCCATGTTCACAATGTTAACATAGCGACATTTTAGAAATGTTGAGGCAATACAGATACATTACAGTCCTATCTGTGAGCATAGCGATGCGGTGACAGTAGGCCTCAATTACAGCTGGGTCTGACGAAATAAAGGTGCATCTCAATAAATTACAATATCATGGAAAAGTTCATTTATTTCAGTAATTCAATTCAAAAAGTGAAACTCATATATTATATAGACTCATGACACACAGAGTGAAATATTTCAAGCCTTTATTTCTTTTCATTTTGATGATTATGGCTTACAGCTAATGAAAACCCAAAATTCAGTATCTCAGAAAATTAGAATATTGTGAAAAAGTTCAATACTGTAGACCCATGGTGTCACAGTCTCATCAGCTAATTAACTCAAAACACCTGCAAATGTTTCCTTAGCCTTTAAATGGTCATGGTCCTTTAAATACATGAAAAAAGTATGTTCATGTATATGCACTCAATACTTGGTCAGGGCGCCTTTTGCATGAATTACTGCATCAATGTGGCGTGGCGTGGAGGCGATCAGCCTGTGGCACTGCTGAGGTGTTATGGAAGCCCAGATTTCTTTGACGGCTGCCTTCAGCTCGTCTGCATTGTTGGGTCTGGTGTCTCTCATCCTCCTCTTGACAATACCCCATAGATTCTCTATGGGGTTCAGGTCAGGCGAGTTTGCTGGCCAATCAAGCACAGTGATACCATGGTCATTAAACCAGGTATTGGTACTTTTGGCAGTGTGGGCAGGTGCCAAGTCCTGCTGGAAAATGAAATCAGCATCTCCATAAAGCTTGTCAGCAGAAAGAAACATGAAGTGCTCTAAAAATCCCCTGGTAGACGGCTGCGTTGACTTTGGACTTGATAAAACACAGTGGACCAACACCAGCAGATGACATGACATCACTGACAGTGATGATTTGACACTGACAAATGAAATGCAAAATTTACTTCCATCTGAAAAGAGGACTTTGGACCACTGAGCAACAGTCCAGTCCTTTTTCTCCTTAGCCCAGGTAAGACGCTGCTGACGTTGTCTCTGGTTCAGGAGAGGCTTGGCAGGCCCATGTCCTGGATACGTCACCTGTGGCTCTCGATTACTCCAGCCTCAGTCCACTCCACGTGAATCTCCCCCAAATTCTTGAATAGCCTTTGCTTCACAATCCTCTCAAGGCTGCGGTTATCCCTGTTGCTTGGGCACCTTTTTCTACCACAATTTTTCCTTCCACTCAACTTTCTATGAATATGCTACAGCACTCTGTGAACAGCCAGCTTCTTTTGCAATGACCTTTTGTGGATTACCCTTCTTGTGGAGGGTGTCAATGACTGTCTCCTGGACAACTGTCAAGTCAGCAGTCTTCCCCATGAATGTGTAGCCTACTGAACCAGACTGAGAGACCATTTAAAGGTTCAGGAAACCTTTGCAGGTGTTTTGAGTTAATTAGCTGATGAGACTGTGACACCATGGGTCTACAATATTGAACTTTTTCACAATATTCAAATTTTCTGAGATACTGAATTTTGGGTTTTCATTAGCTGTAGGCCATAATCATCAAAATGAAAAGAAATAAAGGCTTGAAATATTTCATTCTGTGTGTAATGAATCTATATAAGATACGAGTTTCACTTTTTGAATTGAATTACTGAAATAAATGAACTTTTCCATGATATCGTAATTTACTGAGATGCACCTGTACATTGTTGAATGTTAGTTGAATGTTCAACAATGATTAGTGAAGTGTCACAAATACTCTGTGGACTCTCTGTAGGCGGACTATCCAATGTTTATTTATTTCCCAATTCAGAAATGTGACAGCACTTCCTTTTTTTGGACCAACCTGATCAACATCATTTTTTTTTTTTTTTTTTTACCTCAAGTTTGTCGTGAGTATTTGCAGCACGTGTTGTCAAGTTGGTGAAGATGTTTTCTAAATTTGCTTGGGTTTTGTCTATTTGCTTGAGTTGCAGTGCGTTGGGCTCTCAGGGCCACTGTAGTAATTAGTTTATTCATGTGTCATTCCTCTTCCTGCTCTCCAAGCAGGAAACTATCTTTAGTAAAAGATGTGAAACAAAATATGACCTTTAATAAATCATCATTAGCTTTATTTAATCACTTTTTAGAGAGAACCGTCTCATTCGATCTCTCCAGCTGCACTTTTAAACACTAATAACACTCCACAGCTTGATGTTAAGAAAATGTTACAATTACATGCAATTTCCAACATATTCATGTCCATCACAGAACCATCATTGTCATGCGTTTGCATCAGAATTATCTGTGATTTACAGCATCACTTAACACTGTCATCTCTCAGCACTCACCTCTGGTGTAGTCATCTTACAAGTCCTCTTCATGTACTTGTGGTCTAGACTGAAAAAAGGGGGTGGGGGTGTTTCAACAAAAGGCCTGTATTTCATTTGACACAGTTAAAAACTTGAAAACCACAGGGTCGTCTGCACACAGAGAGGAGAGCTTCTTTAACATTTTAAGTAAAATTACCAAATGGGCATTTACATCCCTGCATGTACAGTAGCTGTTTGTGATTATCTAAAGACATTATCTCATTTGTCAGTTTGCTTAAAGCCACTGAGAGAGAGAAACAGCAATTCTAATTAGCTTTGTAGGAAGGAAGCTGTTTTAGTTTCTTCTATAAGTGCTTCAAATTCAATGATATTCAATATGTAAGTGCTTCTAGTGGTGCTAAAAATCTATCCCGCTATGGTAAGGTCACAAAAATACATAGGCAGCTAACCTTCCTAAGGTGCAAACGTACATCATGTACATAAAGTGCTAACTTTCTGTTTTGAAACAGCAGTAACAGTCACACACAAGAAATGCTCAAACCAAAACCTCCAACTAAAAGAGATACAGTGTACAGAGCACCTTAAACACAGTATATTCACTCTGTTTGTCTACATTTTAGTTGTAGTGCTACATTAGTGTAACATAATCCCCGGTGCTCAGTTGTGCATGCATTACCATGTACAACACACATCAGTACTGCTGCTCTACGCAACAGGAAGGATAAAAATACCATGTTGAGAGGAAATGTGGGCTGGGGACTTTGTGAGATAAACCGACTCATTGGTGTGTCAAGTGTAACATTTACTATGCCGAAACTCAAAGTCATATGACCTTTTTAAATTAAATATGTGCGTACTGTAGTACATATGCATTATGTGTGTATTAACCATACATTTACATGTATGTTAGAGGAGGTATAGCAGAAGAGTCTACCTTTATATACCAAAGTGTCTGTGGGTGTTTCCTGCTGACTTTATCACACATCACCCCCATACCGCTCTACCCTTCATACACTGGAAAATATACACTCATAATGTCTCGCACTTTTTTGTGTGCAAGTTTTTCTCTTTGTGATTTGGTACTTTGTACTCTGGAGAGAACTAATTAGAGTTTTGTTTTGTTTCAACCCTGCCTCCTGAGAAATGACTTTTTTATACAACTGAACTGCAACACCAAATATGCTTTGTAGGAAACATAATCACTGGCTGGATTAGGTTCGACATGTAACATATTTTTTCAATGAATACCTGGGGGACGTTTGCAAAACTTTTTGCATTTTTCTCGGTTACTCAGAGACTATTTGGACTAGACCAACTAATATGATGATAAACTTAGCCTTCATCAGTCTGCTACTTACCTGAACTATTTAAAGATGATTATATATGACATATCATTCACAATATTTATTTGAAATTAAGAATTTAGATCTGAATTCTTGCAACATGGATCAGGGATGGTTGCATGAAATTTTACGAATTAACGTTTGCATTTTGTCTCAATTACTGTAGTATTCTGAAAGTATGCATTGTTTTACAGTATTTAGTGATAATTATCAAAGAAAGGTTATTGGGTTTTGTTTTGCATAGAACATTGGCCTACCTTGAGTTAAAATAGGCACAATTTATCTAATTTATTGCTTATGGTGAAAATAACAGGCGAATATGTAAGACCATGAGAGGCTAACAAAATAATTCTCAATATACCTTGTTTGTATTTTAAAATGAATGATTATTGCTGCATCTTTTGTGCTACGGGACAAAATTAGCCACATACATTGCCTGGAAATATTGAAAAATACTGTTGTATGGTCTGTTTTGCTGTGTTCTGTTTTTCAATAAGGGTTAGGGTTAGGTGCAGTATGAGTGTCGTCCTTCTAGCACGTTTCTGATTGGATGAATAAGACTTGTTGCAACCGTCGCCTGTTGCAACCGTTTCCAATATGATAATTTGGTGGATAACAGATACATTGTCTGTGACTGTGTGATACTTTAAGTATCAAAGTATTTGAGACTTTCTGAACACATTAACAACATATCCATAATAAAAACAGAGTCAAACCACAATTAATTTTGTACACGTATTTGCTGTTGCAGTTTAGTTGTATAGAAATGTAGTTTTTAGGAGATAGGATTTCTGTATGAATAAATAATCCAACTATTTTTTGTTTGTTATAAAAGTATACAGTAGATTCACACTCGCCACACAAATGTAAGTAGTAGTGGCAGTTAGGTAGTGTTTTATGCCATCATGTAATGCAGTCAACCCTGTGTAAAACATGTATTATCCCAGCAGATGTATGACAATGACAAATTTTAAGCTGACCATACAGGAGTTCATTGTCTTCCATATTTGCTTTCTGCATCAAGTGGCGCTACTGAGAACCAAACATCTTTCTGATATAAGTTCAAAACAGTCTAAAAAAGACAGTGTCCAAAGCTGCTTTGATGTTTCACTGATTCACTGTTGACTCTGAACTTGTCTCCTGCGAGTTGCTCTCCACGAAATGCTCCCTTCTCAACCAGTCAACCGTTTGTTCACACGTTGCTGATGCGAACGCTGAGGGGAGTTTCTCTGACCCGGCCACGGTCCTCCCCTCGCTCCCTGTAGCTCTGCTCCAGGCGAATCTTCTCCGGGTCGGCGGACACTTCCGGCACAGTCCCACCCCCGTTGCTCTGGTACCCATGCTGAGGGCTGGCTGGTTTGAAGATGGGTGTGGTCTTTGTCTTGGCCACTTTGTCGAAGAAGGCAAAGTCCGCTACATATTTACCTGACGGGGAAAGGGAGACTACGGGGGGAAACTCGTAGCCCCAGAGGATCTCGTCAGGCAGGTAGGAGGTGCGGACCTGGCAGGTGGCAGAAGTCGGCTCCACTGTAGCGCTCATGATCACCAGCAGCTCAAAGTCAGCCAATTCTGGATCTGTCCAGCCCCCACCTGGCAGAGGCACATGAGACTGTTGTCATGTGACCACTACTAGAGGTTATCGTTCACTTTCACACAGTTTCTCCTCATATAAACTCATGGTCTTGAATACAGTTTTATACATGAAAACCTCCTCCACCTCCACACACACGGACACTTGCCTCATAAAGTGATAAATGTGGATTTCAAAAAGGCACAAAATTAGATGAACCGAGCCCCCCTAGTTCCAATGTCAGAAAGGTGCCGGGGGGAGGGGAGGGGGTCTCCAAACACAAATACTTTGAAGCCTATCAACGCCTCTAATCAAAAGATTGAACACACAAAACACCTTACCACCATTCACTAAACTTCCTGCCCTAACCACCAAACGTACCCTTGGCTGCCCAGGCTCGCAGGGGGCTGTTGTCATCGATGACGTGGTAGAAGGTGAGGGGCAGGATGAGGAAGGGGCTGTCGCTGGAAGTGTCCACTTGGAAGGGCACGTTCCTCTGGTCCAGACGAACCGTCTCGCCTTCCTTGGTCAGAGACGTCTGGAGCAGTTTCCCAGTCACCTGGAGAAAAACAATGTTCACAAGGTGGTTTTTGCTTCACAAACTGTTCAAACACAAGGAATCTGATATCTGATCCCCTGTACTTCATTTCTCTCTATATCTATTCACATTTACCTGACACCCAAGCAGGAGACTCTTGCGCATGTTGGCCACCCTGATCATCAGGCAGGGTCGACCTTCATGGGTCGACACCACAGCGTGTTGACTAAACTTTACCGTCTCCCCTCGCTTTTTTGGCCGAGCAACCTGAGCGGAGAAAGCTTGTTAACCTCTGGTTTCAGTTTGATGATCTTTGATAAGATCAGTGTAAGTGTCTCACCCTCAACACAGAAACAGATGAATGCAGCACGGCAGGGGATTGCATATAGTTGTGTGTGAGTTATTTAAGGTAGGAAACACACTTGTTTGACCTGACAATGCTTTAGAAAATGTACTTTATATTTTCTTTTATACTCTGCAGCAATTTGTATGATTATGAAAATTACATGGATGTATAGTAAACATACAGTATGAGGCGGCCCTGTCTTTGCACTGTAAAGAGAGACACAACCCTTTTATTATTGGCTACCTTGGCCAGGAAGGTACCAGTGATGAAGATCTCCAGCAGCATGGTGAGGACCAGCTGGACGATGAGGAGGATGATGGCAGCAGGGCATTCTTCAGTTATACAGCGAAAACCATAGCCAATAGTTGTCTGGGACTCCAGGGAGAAGAGGAAAGCCCCCGTCAGGGTCTGCATCTGCAGCACACAGGGTGTGTGGTTTGATGGAGGGTCGAACTCTGGAGAAACACGTTGAGAAGGGAACAAAAGCTCATTCCTGTTAGTCTAAAAATATATGTTAACATTACAGATAACTGCACAAGGCCCCGAAGGCCAAGTTATATATATATATATATATATAATTTCTTTTTTTTTTTTGCCAGGATGTGGCAGAAGCTTTTTTATCTGAACAAACAACCCCCAAGAGGCAAGTTTTTTTTAACCTAAGTATCTAACAGATCATAATGGATTTGATATAATTTCCACTATCAAACTGCAAAGGCTGGAAACTTGACATTAGAGGAAGAGAGAGAGGAGCAGGTGTCTTTTTGAAGATATGAAATCATTTCCTGCTGTCACTAACGTTTAATATTATCAGGGTTATATTCAGATCAAGATGAAGCTCAGAGGACACAAGAAAACACCAACATCTACAGCTCTTTACAGCACTGCTAGAAATAACACACCCTCAACAGTCACTCTTTCGCTATGAGTCATTTGCTTCAGACCAGTGCACAGGCGGGAAAAAAGGTCATCTTTACGAGAGGTGTTTTGAAGTTTCTCGATGATTCGGTTAAAGGTCCACCCCAACAATCTTTGCTCTCACAGAAAAAGCCCCTATGGAAACTTTGAAGGGAGGACTGTGGATCATCTAGGCTGAACCCAAATGTTTTTTCTGGGAGGACACATTAAACTGCACACTAACCCGGGACATGTTTAAAGTCCCCGTCCCCTCTCACCCAGCAGATCTCCGTGCACCAGCGCCACCAGGTACCACAGCACTCCAAACAGGAACCAGGTCCCTGCGAACGTGCCTGTGAACAGAAATAACTTGTAGCGCCACTGCATGTCCAGAAATGTTGTCCAGAGGTCACGCATGTACAGAGCACTCCGCCCGCTGACGTGCTCGATTCGCACGTTGCTGCGCCCATCCTTGGACAGAACACGCCTCCTCTTCCTCAGAGTCCCGCCCCCACCGGATATGCCACCCAGCAAGGGTTTTAAAACGTCCGTCTGTGTCTGAGAGTGGCAAACCTTCTGAGGGGAGGAGCTACGAGAGGAAGGAGGTGTGGCAGACGTCATCTAGTGAATGACAAAAAAAGATTTAAGTTAGGTGATTTCTATAATTGTTTTCTTTAAATGGCCAGTGTTATTAACAGGCTCATTACCTTTGCCAAGGAGGTTATGTTTGTTTTGCTTGTTTGTTTCTTTTGTTTCTTTTGTTATGCAAACTGAGCGACTTTCTTTAATGTGGCGAGATGTGCAATTTTTCAGCACTTTCATCAATTTCTCAGGAAATTATCTTTGGATCTTGATGTAAAAAAAAAAAATATATATATATATATATATATAGACATATTTATGATATGAATCTGGGACTTTGTACAATTTGGTATCAGATCCAGATAATAATCTGAATCTGACAGACATGTGTTGGATTGTTTGGCCTTGGCGGAGGTATGCAGATTAGTTTGGGAGGTCTTTATTTTTATAAAAATAAATAGACACATCTTACAACATGCAACACATCAGTGTGACCTGACAATGACTGTGCTGACTTTCTGTTTCATTCAGGAAAAGATAGAAACTTCCAATAATGACAGCATGCTTTGGTAATTTCCCCCTGCAGCCACCTGCTTTCTATCTCGGGGGCAAATTTATCCCAATTGAGCCTTGAAACCAAACCTGTGATTGTTTATGTTCAAAATATGTACCAAAATAAAAGAAAACACCTCGCAGACAAGTGAATATCAAACTGTTAATTCAAATTACAAAGCAGGAAACCACATGAACAAAACAAGCCAAAACAAACCTGAAAGGCCTTGTACACCCATGCAAGTGGAAGTTAAAATTTTACGGCGGAGATTTTGTGGAACTGTAGTGGGAGTTTCCCAATCACACTCATCACATTACATCAGACTCAACTTGACAGAATCTGAAAATAAATACTAAAAAAGTTGCGTTCGATCAGGATTTTTTCCCCTGGGATTGGGAGAAGATTTTACAAATATTTCTTGTAAGTTCACTGGCAGGTGTTCAGTCCTGGTACATAGTCCCCAGCGGAGGGATAACCATCCTGCGTGGATGTACTGTGTGTGTGGTTCTCAATCTATTGGCTCATGTCATTTTTTCAGAAGTGTTTCTGAAGACTGCAGATTTTAGGATTAAACTCAGTGCTGCAGTGTGGAGTCAGAAAATCAAAAGTGGTGGATCGAGTACAACCACCACAGCTGTTTCTAACACCCTGAGAGAACAGTCAATAGAGGCAAACAGCCTTAAAACATAGCTAGTTTGAGCGTTGTGGTCTCAGTATACTTAAAACAAATTAGGTGGAACCATATAAGGTGTTGTCCAATTATATCTGAAGGCAAAGGTCTCTATAGCTATGTCCCACACTCAAAAGCAGGGTCGAAAAAGTCAGTGTTCATGTCATGGTGTTGTAAACTGCTGTGACAGAGATGACTGTGAAAAAGTTCTTAATTTCACACCAGTGAAACATCTGTATTTTAGCTTTTGGAAATTCAGTGGAAAGATCATGAAAAGTGAAAGAAGTGACGTCTGCTACCAAGAAACCATCCTCTCATGGGAAATGAGCTGCTATGATTCTAGATGTGTGGAGTTTTTCAGTTGATTTCAACAGTTCTCTGTAACTAACAGTTGTTAGAGGAAGAACAAACATTTCCTCATAGGTATCGCTGTAGAAACACAAATATAAAGCAATTACAATGTGTGTAAACATCTACTTCTTTAGAATACGCAGCAAACAATAAGAGGACTTCCTCCCTCATGTTCTCAGAGTCTGCTGTGTTGCTCTAACATGAACCACTGGTTTGAGAACTGCTCAAAAAAACCAAAAGCAAAACCAATGACACTCTGCGGTAGGACAAAAGCAAGTGTGTGTCAGACCTGAATAATGTTTAAGAATTTCCCCTAACATATTCCCCTGACTTTCACTCCAGCACTTTAGTTTAGCAGCATGTTAGCATTATCACTGTGAGCCTGTTAGCATGTTAGCCATGCTGAAAGTTAGACGGAAGGTTTGTTTCACACTTGATTAAAGGATAAAGAATGGGAAGCCTGAACATCAACATTAAAAGCAATTCCTATTCAGATGATATTGTCATTATCTTTGTTGACAGATTGGGGAACTGAGATAATTTGATGATTATTTTTTAACCCTGTCATTTGTGTCATTTGTGAGTTCTCTCCACAAGACAAACTACATGCATCATTGTCTTCATGTAGAATAAATAAGCTACAAACTGCAAATCTTTGTTTTAAATGCTTTACGCTGTGGGATGTTGCTATGAATGTGTCCCCCTGTATCCACCTCTGTCACGCACAGACAGACAGTTACTGTATCTCCGCACACTTGACACGCTCACTTACGTCCAGCAGGGAGAGGGTGACCCACAAAAGAGGATGATAAGGAGGAGGGAAAGAGAAAAGAAAGAAGAGTAGAATTAAAATGAAGATGTGCTGCATTAACCCAAAAAACCCTTCACACAGAGTCTCATTTGTGAGCCCGGAGGAGAAACTTGAATGAGTCAATTAAGGTAAAAAAAAAAAAAAGAAAAAGAAAAAAAAAACTTTTATCAAGATAAAGTTTTTCCTTTTTAAAAAAAAAAAAGGCTTCACTGTTGGTTCTAACCATAGACGCTGAGTGTGGACAAAGAGTGAACTTCTGACTGGAAACTGGAGACGGCATTAAGAGTTTGGTAGGAAAAGGGCCAAAGTTGTTCTTTCTGAGAGCCCTGCTTGTTTTTCAGCCTGGTACTCACGTCTTGTGCAATCTTTCTGTCAGGTTTTTTTTTTTTTTGCTGCTTTACACTGAACTATATGGCCAAAAGTATTACACTTGAATGTGATAGTTGAATATCTTATTCCAGCCTCCACTGCTCTGATTTCCACTAGATTTTGGAGGCTGACGGCAGAGATTTAATCCCATTCAGCTACAAAAGCATTGGTAAAGACGAGCACTGAGGATGCACATTGTGCTGTGGTGGAGGAGGACCCGGATCCTTTACCGAAGTAAATGTAAATATACTTCATTACATGCGAAGGGCCTGCATTCAAAGTGTAAGCATTATCAACAAAATCCATCCATCCATTATCTATACCCCTTATCCTTACCGGGTCGCTGGGGGGGCTGGAGCCAATCCCAGCTGGCACTGGGTGAGGGCGGGCTACACCCTGGACATGTCACCAGTCCATCACAGGGATGACATATAGAGACAAACAACCAGTCACCCACATATTCACACCTATGGGCACTTTGGAGTCGCCAATTAACCTAAGTTCACGTCTTTGGGATGTAACAGGAAGCTGAAGTACCTAGACAGAACCCACGCAGGCACAGGCAGAACATGCAAACTCCACACAGAAAGGCCCCAGGCCCAGAACCCCAGATCCTTCTAGCTGTGAAGCGACGGTGCTAACCACTGCCTCACCACGCCGCCCTATCAATAAAATGCACTTAAATTATATATATAATATAGGTCAGATTATGGAAAGCAGCCCCGGACTACAAGCAAAGACTGTCTGTTTACTTTTGGCCATGTAGCGTAAATCAGAATAGCTACTCTGGGATTCTGATCATGTAATGTTATGTAATCAATCAGATTTAATTACATCACATGTGTGATTATGCAAGGGTGAGCCCCTCAAAAGCATCATAATCACAATGACACCATTGAAAACTTCACTCTTTCAACTCTGCATCACCCTCTCACCCAGTCCTCTGTATCAATCACACACGCACACACGCACACGCACACACGCACACACACACACACACACACACACACACACACACACACACACACACAACACACACACACTCACATGGCCTGGAAAAAACACAAATCCCACTACAGGCATATCAGATGAATAAGAATGGAGTAAATGAGAGTGAAGATATTTTTGACCAACCTCTCCAGTAGGATGTATTCCATCTCCATGGCAACACGACTGCCTTACTGTACAGCCCGGCCTCAGCAAACCGAATCCAACAACTGAGTCAAAACTTTTTCTTTTGCCAAACAAAAGAGCGCTCAATGTTTTCCTGATCTCTCTCTCCCTCTCCCTCTCCCTCTCTCTCTCTCTCTTTCTACTTTCCTCTTTCTCTCTCCTTCCTTCTCTCTCTCCTCTGTGTACACAGGAATGCTTTGTTTGGAGCTGAGATAAAAGAAACAAAAGACACCATTGACAAAAACGACTCTGTGCCCATCCATGTGTGTGTGTGTGTGTGTGTGTGTGTGTGTGTCTGTTTGCGTGTGTGTGTGTGAGATTATGTGAGAGTGGGCATTGCAATTACATGTGTATTTCTGCGTGTGTGTGGCTGTAGGCGTACATTTTGTATGTGTGTTTGTGTGCAATCATTTGAAAAAGAGTGTACAATTATATGTGCATTTGCGTGACTGTGTGTGTGTGTGTGTGTTTGTGAGAGAGATGAGTGAAAGGAAAAAACGAGAGAACGGAAGAGAGGAAGGGAGAGAGAAAGAGATCTGTGACAAAAGGCCCTCGTTAGTATTCTGGAGTGAGGAGTAATCCCCCTCCATCTCTCCCTCTCCGTCTCCCCCTCCCACACACACACACACACACACACACACACACACACACACACACACCACACACACACACACACACACACACACACACACACACACACACACACACACACACACACACACACACACACACACACACACACACACACACACCCTCTCAGTTTGTTTTGTTCTTACCTTCCTTAATATATCATTCTCTGTCTTTCCTTCATTTACATCAAATCATTTATTTATCAGCATAAACCAAATCACATTAGGCACCCAGATTCATTTAAAAAGAAGAGAAACTTAACTTCTCAAATTCTGTCTCTTAATGTGGAAACATTTTTTAAAAAGAAAATAATTCCCTCCTCCTTCCATTTCCTCATTTCCTTATCTTTTTCCTGCTGCTTTACTTAATTTCTACTGTCCATGAATCAGATTTCTTCCTGGTACCAGATCTAAAGCTGATAACGTGCAGTTTTAGCTGGAGGGTGGATAAGACTCTACTCACAACCCACTCACAGTCTAAACTTGCATAAATACATCATATCTTTCTAGAAATTAGGTGATTTGCCAAAAACTGTTATAAATGGAATAGAAAATGTACAAAAAGAAAACTAATATAAGTTAAGAGAGTATAAGGAACTCCTTGATTGATTTCATTTGAATATCCACAATCATTCAAGATAAAAAAAAACACAGAAAACACAGAAAAGCCTAAAGACTGATTTCCATCATTTTTCTCTACAACATCTCAGTGATAAAATAACTTTTTATTTGTGGTCATAGTGTCTCACTCTTTAGCAGCTAGAGAGCGCTAAATCAAAAAAAGTCTGCATTTACTAACCATTGCCCCCATCCAACTCATGTTTGTTTTCAATAAAGATTTTTTTATTTTTTAATCCATAGCTTTTAAAGCTTCATTTTTAACTTTAAAGCACTTAAAGATTTCATACCCTGTGTGTTTCACAGTGCCAGGATGAAAAGACGCTCTGAAATCAAATGCTCTGATTGGATGTGAACGCTGTGACCTGATATCTTAGTTTTCCATAAACTCGGCTTCATTACGATTCTGAGAGGCCAGATGTTTTCACATGTGGAGGTGAATCCTTTGAAATTTTGAAACCAATCGAATATGAATTAAACTGTAAGGATTCTTTAGAGGACTGCCTCAAAATTGAACTACCTAATTTTCATATGTAATTTACATTGTTTGGGTGCCACTTACTGTTGTATGCATTTGGAAAGTTGGAGAAATTAGAAATTCTTTGATTTCCTTTATGAGAATTTGTACAAATTGTTTATACAACCATTACCAATAGAAACAATGCAAAATAAATAAAGATGTAAATACATACATCAGTTGATAATAAATGAAACAGATGCACATTACACAGGTACAGTAGGAGCAAATGAGAAACTTACCTTCACTGTATGAGAAATGACAGGAATGCATCATTTCTTAATTTAAGAAACAAATCAGTTTTGTTGCCATGCAGTATATTTTATTTATTTATTTTAGTTATTTGCATTGCACTCTGTTGAGAAATAAATTGCTTACCTTTTCAGCAGGGATTGCAATCTAATTGACCCGTACAGAGAAGAGTTAGGAGCCCAGAGCCTCAGCCTTTCGTCCACATGTCTGCTTTGTTGTCATACGCATGCTCACAGGACACAACTGGGACTGTAAATCTGCAGGAAGAATAAGCTCAACAGCTTGCGTCCCTCGACATTGATACACCATTAAAGAGAATTATGGGTACAGTCATTGGCTCATCGGGCTCCTGTTTGTGACCCAAAGCCTGGTCTCACTGCTCGCAAATTCTTCCCAAAGGGACAGGACTTGGCTTTATAAGAGGCATCTCTCTCTCACTTTTACTCTTTCCCTCTGTCTCTCTCTCTCTCTCTCTCCCTCACTCCTGAATTCCTGTTGTGTCCTGCTAACGTCTGTGTAATTGCTGTAATAACTGATTGCCACCCCCCACCCCCACCCCCAAGACTCAATTCACTATCAGAATAACTCAAGTGACCACAAATGCATCATAATGGAGTCTTAAAAATAGGCCTGAAAAACAGGTTCAAAATATTGTTTTGTTTTGTGTTTTTTTCCAATCATGTTTTGTTGCATTTTGTTGTTGCATCACTCCCAACTATCACACACACAGATACATGCACATGTTTGGGGCATCACATGCACATTCTCCACAAATGCACTCTGGCACACGTGCACACACCAACAAACCACCCCCTGCAGCACACACACACACACACACACACACACACACACACACACACACACACACAAACACTCTTTTAGGGGGATCCACAGAGCCCTCTATTCATAACGTCTTTGCCCGGCATTTGCTGTGTCCAAGAGCGTCTGTACGGAGCGTCCTGTTAAGCTCAAACACATAAAGGGCCGCATCCGTGAGGTGAATACGACTCCTTACTCCGTCTCAGGAGAGGGTGACAAAGCATTATTTAATTGAAAGAGGGAGAGGTGGATGGACTTGATGAGGATGGTTGGTCAAATGTGCTGAAGAGCCTCTGTGAGTGTGCCCGGTTCAAAGTATTTTTGTATTGGTAAACAGTCATGTACCTGCATCACACTGTGATGATGTGAAGATGGAAAGAGCAGCATCCCTGGAACTGGAAGGGAAGGGAAGTGCTTGCTCAATAGCACTTCTGTCAGTGCATGTGAAGATGCACTTCAACATAGGGGAACCCACGTGTCGGGGCCTGATGCACCAGGCTCACACTTTGCATCGCCTCGTGTCAGCTCACTTCCTCTAAAAACATCCTACTAAAGCATACTGCGGCTGATTGTCACACATTCTTAACCTGCATGACAAGAAATTTCTTGCATGGTGGGAAGCGATGGCCTTGCTTTTTCTCTTTACACAGAAAAGAGGATACAGAACAGGCAGCATGATGGGACGGTAACCCCAAACCAAACTAACCGTTTTCTCACACTGTGACGGACTGGTTTGAGCTGTGCCTGCACACTCTAAACGCTCTGACAGGTGGATAAAGAGGAACCACATTCAACTTGCAAAAGCAATCGATGCCCTAGGCTCAACAGCCAGATCAACACATTAGACAGACGTCATTATACATCTGTTTTTATAGGCAGAGTTGCACAAGAGAGGAGGCTCTGAGCCTCTCTTCTGATTGGCTGACTGTTTTCTTAGTGATCAAATAAAATATAGCAGATTTCAGGTAAACACTGACAGAAACCAAATCCTGCAAGGTTGTGTGGCCAGGTGGGCGGGGCTTGGGGCATGGCTGAGGGCAGTGACTGATTTGTTGTGACATCACATAGTTCCAGAAGTCCTGACGGCTGGTTTTAAGGCTCAGTTTCTGAATACAGGCTGTGAGCATTTCTCTGTGGACTGAGCGCTTTGATATTTTCACAGTACGAATATAGAACCTAAACCTGCTTTATAATAAAAACAGACACAGACATCTCACTTTATACAATATGGGACCTTTAACTCCCTTACATCTCCTGGAAAATGCATCATTTTATCCAATTTATCTGGATTTACTTTTCACTGTGTAATCATATTGCTGTAATGTCCTTTGCTAAGGCACTTTGTGACTAATTGACCCCAGCACTGTTTGTGTCTTCATGTGGACTACATCATTAGTGCTGTTGATATGTCCCAGCACCAGTGACACTGCACAGAAACTCGAAGGAATTCCTCTACATTTACAGTAAATTACAGGTCCAGTGATCCTGTGGGGAAGCTGTGGGTCAATCTGTGCGTGCAGAGAGGGAAACAACCAGCCATGTGTGTTCCCTTTACTGCAGCTCATCTACGGCCTGGAACTCCCAATGACAACACTTCCTGTAAGCAATAAATATATGGTATATTGAGTAACAGCTGGTTAGTCATGCAGTTCTTTAATGGTTGAAAGTAACTAAGTACATTTACTTAAGTACTATTCTTAAACAAGTTCGAGGTACTTAGATTTTACTTGAGTATTTGCATTTTCTACTCCATGACAGTTAAGAAACACTTCTACATTTACTTGATGAGTTTCGACACTAGCTTCCAGGTTAATAATACAAAATATACTCAAAAAATAAATTGTGATAGACTATGATGATTATGATTGTTATAGGTTAAGAGAAGATCAGATAGGGCCATACTGATTCACAAGCTACCCAGGAGTACAAAGTAATCAAGATTGGCCCCACCTTTACCAACTGCAACATTACAGTAACATACACAAATTTCACCAATAATTGTAAACCAATAATATAGTATACGTTGTTCCGAAAAGTGCCATTCTGCATAATGAGAACTTTTAGTTTTAGTGCTTCAAGTATATTTTGATGGTAATACTGTTGTTCTTTCACTTGTAACAGATCATTTCTACTTTGTGATATCGCGGCTTTTACTTAAGTAAAATGTCTCGAGCACTTCTTCTCATGGTTAAATGATTTCAGGGTCCAAACGCAGACTTACACAAAGGCAGGTGAATGCAGTGAAGATACAGATACTGCAAAAACAGGTCTACAGGAAGATGAGGGGATGGCGGTCAGGTATCCAGGTAAGCAGGATGTGGAACAGTAGGAAACACAACCAGTTTGTAAATAGACAAACTGACCAAGAGTGGGGGATTAAATAAACAAGGAACACAAAGGTAATTTGGAAAAGGTCAAACTAGGCGGGGCAGGAAATCAAACAGGCAGGAAACACACAACGATGAACTGTGAAGCAAATGAACCATAGACACAAAAGAAAGGGGATTTGAAAATAAAACAGGAAACACTACAAAGAGAAAAATGACAAATGATTAGGCTCTAATGTCATAACAATGTTCTTCTCTTCTTTTATTTTCTCAGCTCGACATGAAACGTGCTCAATTTTTTTTAGTTCTCATCCCCTGGTGGATAACGTTGATCAGGCGTGTGTGTGTGTGTGTGTGTGTGTGTGTGTGTGTGTGTGTGTGTGTGAGAGTGTGTGTGAGTGTGTTATTGTAGGTGATATTTTACCACGCATCATCTGGACGTTTAGGTGCGAATTGCATAACAGTAAGTTAGGCTTGACAAAGAGTCAGTTGTTTACCATTTTCTCTTTTCTGCTAAACAAGAATGGGAAAGAAAAGATGAATGGTGTGTGTGTGTGTGTGTGTGTGTGTGTGTGTGTGTGTGTGTGTGTGTGTGTGTGTTGGGGTCAGCCAGTGCTTTTGGCACATAAGGGTGGTATTGGTGGACTTACCTCCGTTTCATTCATCCTTAGAAACTCTCTTTCTCTCTCCTTCCAGCCTTTTATTTTACCCTCCATCCCGTCTCTTGCATATTTATTTGATGTTTTGCTTCGCTGTTTCACTTCCTGTGTTGGTCTCAGGGCCCCGGTTGCGGTGAAAAGACTGATACTGGGTCACAGAGAGTTTAGAGACCTGCTGCAATTTACAAACCATCACAGATTCATCAAGCCATTTGTTCAAGAATTCATTTCATTCATTCATTCTATTTACCAGTGATTAAATCAGCTACTCATCAGCCTCTCATTTGCCACAGTGACCATGACCATGACAATTCAGTGCATAATCCATAATCAATTGTTAAACAATGGGATGTTCCATTGTTTTGATCAATAAATAAATACTGCATGTAATTAGACTTCAAATGACTGCTATACTTTCGGGTTTTTTGTACAATACATAAAAAGAATTGTGCTATTTAAGTACTACTTCATCACATTACATGTTAATAAAAATGTGAATGTAAACCTGATTATGCATGCAGATGATCCTAAGGTTTCTGATTGAGGGAATGTAGCACATTGGACAGCAAGTGCATCAACAGGATTTTCTTCTGCCGCAAGTCAGAGTTCATCCAGCAGGTGGCAGCAGATAACAGCTGATAACTTTTATTTGCAGGCAAGAAGGACTGATGACAAAATAAAATGCACATGAAGGGAATTCATGTTGATAGTGACCTCAGTGACCTGAATGGTTATCACTTAGTTTAGAAAAAGTACAAACAATGAGTACAAATATTAGCATTACAAATATTAGAACTGAACTCAGTTAAACGATGAGAATGAAGAAATATGTCATAATGTAAAAGCTGGAAACTTTAACCTGTTGGTAGCGCTACATGATCAACAAAATCATTATGTTAGGTTTCATCCACTGGAAGCCATGAATGTGCTACAGCAAATTTAATTTAAAAAATCCATCCAATAATTTCAATCTGGACTGACCAATCAACCAACCGAAACTCCCACTCCTAAAGCCATGGTGCTAAAAATAGTATTAAAAACTCAATGCACAGACCTATAGTCAGAACAAAGATGACCCAGTTTGTTTCCTCGACAGTAAGGTTAAGTTACTGCTTCTTGATATGAACTGTATCTAACATAATGCAAGCACACCTGCAACGACACAAGGAAACACACTCAGTACACAGAGTGAGGAAAAACGACTGTCAGTCACTCTGAGGCTCCAGAAACTGCAGGAAATAATATAAAACCGCTTTTTGGTGAAGGAAATGCCACATTAGAATAGTCTCTATATTTTAATATTGCTAGGTAAGAGACAGTGGTAACTCAGACACGTCAATATAAACATGTGAGGCTATAGAACATGATTGCTTGATTGTTGATGAAGTGCATCTGTGAATGAGCCACACTTAGGGGGATATATCTAAGGGAACAGTTTTATAAACCTACAACATCTCACTGGTACTCAATAAGAAATATGCACAATATAGATTAAAAAATGACAAAAGCACACAACATGATTAGGGGGAAAAAAATGCTAAGGAGCATATATGCCCAGGGATATCACTGAATACACAATGTATGTTAAAGCTCAAAACTATCCCGTATGTACGGGCTTACAAATATAGGTATGTACACAGTACAGGACGAAAGGACCCAGACATTTTCCGCAAAAGGAGATACTTAAACACAATCTATATCATTCAATGCATCTCAAAGATCTGAGTTTAACATTAATAAGTATGAACAGTGTAAAAATGGAACTATGTGTAAGAGTTATGTAATAAGTACTTAGAGATCATTTAAACAAAAAAGATATGAAAAAACTTTTAAAAGGTCTGCTGATACCTAGTTTCAAGCCATACAACCAGGTTATAGAACATATAGAAAAATACAATATATACAAAATACAAGGTTATAGAGAATAACCTTAAATATATTTGGTGTCCTGCTGCTTGAGTGTACAGTAAATGCATGAAGTGTAGTTGATCATAAGGAACTGCAAAAATAAAATAAGAATAATGACATTTTGTATATTACTCTTGAATGAGCAGAGAACTGTACAATGAAGGAATAGATAAAGAAAATAGATAATTGCCAGATAAGCATATGGCCTAAAAAAAGTGTGATTCCATTTAGTTCCAGATGTTTTCAGATCCACTGGGACACTGAACGCTGTAGTGTGCAACATGAGCTGTAATAATAAATGAATAATGATAGTACAGGAGATGCAGTCAAATGTCACTTATATTTACTCTGGGTTAGTGATGCAAATGTCCTGCACTGGTGACTGGAGTGAGAGCAGCAGGTTTCGGCTGGCGTGCCAGAATGAAGGGCCTCACAACTGTGAGAATACAAATCAGCTGTTACATAAGACATGGGTGACCAGAACACTGGCTGCTCTGTGCTGATATGGGTATGTGAAACAAAACCCACACACAAACACACACACACACATATATATATATCTATAGATATATATATATATATATATACAGTTGGGTGGGACACACTTGCAGAGTCAGAGATGCATGTACACAAATATGCACACATGCCTGTACACGTATATGTCTATATTGAACACATACAAACCCCCGTGGGCTCATTCTCTTTGACTCTCTTCACTCAACCAGTTTGTCAGGCTGGATGTTGATCTCTCAAAACTTTGACCAAGAAGACATCTTGACAAATTCTGGTAAGATTGCCAATTATTTCATTGTGGATGGCTGTTTAATCCAAAAGGATGATTACTACAGATTTTGTTAAACCTTTTAACCTTTCATCTAGTGCCACAGTCAGTTCATAAATCCCAGCTTGAGCAGTAATGACCAGATTTTCATGAAACTGTGAATATACTTGAAGTCAGGAGGATCAGGCTAAGTATTTATTTAGTGCCACCATCAGGCTAAAACGGATTAAATCGAATGTAAGATGTTCCCTCCTCTAGTTCCACCCATCAGTCCGATATCTGAAGACCCAGCACATCTCATTATCTAAGAGGCTGACTAAAGATTTATGAAGCACTTTTATGCTCCCAGAGGAATGAAACCTTTTACTTTTAATGAAGCCATGCCCAGTACTCTAGCACCACACTCAGGCCTGAGAACAAACATTACACTTTCAGCCAAGGACTGAAAAACCATCAGTTTAGTTAGTAGTGGTAGAGGGTAAAAAGTAGTCTGACAATTTAATCTTAACTCAAAGTCCACTTAATAGCTTTTTTTCCCAGAGCTTTCAACTGCATTTTACATCCTGTTCAAATGATTTTGTAGTCTAAAATAGCCCATATGTTGTGTCAGTAGTGTTAGGCTATAGCTACAAATAGGGTTAAACACCAGACGTATGAAACTGCATCTGAGTTCACTACCTCAACATCTACAAACTTAAATTTTGTAACTGTTCTTTTTCCTGTCATGAATATCATTATTTTCTCCTGAAGGCAGAGAGAAAACAGAATAACATACATTAGGCTACATGAATGACAACAAACTGATGATCTGCCTTGGGAAGTTTGAAACAACGTAATTTTATCATGGTTTAATTAAATTTTGTTCTCCATACTTTCTGAATGCTTAAGGCCTTAACACTTTCCAACAACAGTCTTATCACTTCTTTCTCTCAAATTCAAATACAGAGGGTCTTTACAGAACACCATCTCCCCTCTAATCATTCAAAAATTACATAAATCTATATCCAGGAAGTTTTCTAAGAATCATGAGTTGCATTTTTATATCTAGTAAATTATGACTTAAAAACTAAGTGAATTACCAGAAATGATGCGTGGTCTAACTGATTTCTATTTATTTACTTATTTAGTCTCGTGCGTGGCGATTGCATCAGCACCAAAAGAAACACCACCACGTTGAAGCATGGTGGGTTCTGCTGCTGCCTTCACGTCCTGTTGGGAAATCTTACAACTAATACTCCTCATTGGTTATGTAGGCTGCATAATGAAAAATAGATATTAAACTAACAAGACTGAAAAAATTATAATGGGAAACAGTGGTAGAAAAAACCAGATTAATGATACTTAAGTGCAGAGGTTATATTCCATGTCTAAAGTAGCCTTTTTTGTGTGATTTTGGATTGTATTGATGTTTTTGTTCACATTTCTGTTAGTTCCTCTGTAGCTGTGAAAATTATCTCTCAATGTGAAGGAAATAAAAACAGAAAATAATGTGGCCAGTTTTCCGGATTTTATTGGCTTTGCTTTAAAGACATCAAAACATGTAACAACAACTAAACAGAGATTTCAAATTTCTCCTCTTTCTCCTGCTCAAATTAACTGAATTGTTTCCAAAATGAAAATAATAATAACATTTGATTCTATAGCTACATTTGAGAAATGCTTAAATAATCTAACATTAGGGTTAGGGGTCGAAAAAAAAATCTATGTGTCAAACATTTAATTCAGTGATTTCCAAACCTTTTGGCCTGTGATCTCCACTTGTGACTTGTAGATCACACATCCTGCCTTAAAAAGAAAAACATGCCTCGTGTTTCTTTTGTCATAAATTCCGTCTAGACTTCTTCTTGACTCTTATTTTGGAAGAAGCTCATAAACGCATCATAGGTTGATGGGCTCAGAAGACGCCTGCGCTTCAGCCAATCGGGGCATGCTGGTTGTGACGCACAGGAGGGGGTGTGGTGTCATTTAGGGTGGGTGGTGAAAACCTAACACTGGTCCCTACATCAGGAAAACCGGCATTACTCTCAAGCGATTTTCTACAGCATTTGAACGCGGAACAACCTGCTGACGCCATCTGAATCACGTTTCATCATGCTCTCCATGTCCGAGTCTGTGTCTAAGTGAGTTAAAAATATTTACTTTACTATTTTAATTCAAGACTAAACTGCAGAAACCATGTGTTTAATCCTGTTAGATGAAATAATACATTTGCTGTGATGCTAAATTCATCACCGGTTTTCCGTCGGGATTTAGCTGCATTCATCACCGCTGAGTTAACAGGGGATGTTACATGAAACTGCCCGTAATGTAGCTACATTTTAAACTATATCCCCAGACAAACAGTCACACTCGGGGCAGATAATTAAACTGATAATTATAAACGGTCCCGAGAAGCGCGCGCGGGCACTTAGTTAGGATGGCGCGCCCCCTCCGGATGCTGCTCGGTCATTTCTAAACTTTTCCACGAAGAGGAGGGAAACGTGCTCGTCTGATATCTGTTCATGACGCCATACAGCGCGGAACAGCTCCGGTTTTCTCAAGAACTGGGACGGTACGGTTTTTCTGTCCCAGCTCTTGAGATAAGGTAAGCTCCATGCGGGTTCTGCCGTGACGTCATCTCTCCAAACCCATCACTGCAAGCTTAAGAAGGCGATGTGTTTTATGTGACTGTATTTATGAGTCAGCGGGCTTCCGTCCTGCTGCTGCTGCTGCCGTGAGTTGTGTTTGGCCACATGTGCTAATAAGTGAGGTGTCACAGCTGGCAGCCCCCGCGGTGTGACATCTACATCTTCACGTCCATGTGCGGGGTTAGTGACAGAGCGCACGTAGCACTTTTAAAATGAAATAAGAAGGAGAAGCTTACTCACTTGATATTATTCAACCTTTAAATAAAAAGAAGACATTATCATAAAAGAAAAGGCACAAATTAAACCACCAAACTGTGATGGGACAGCCAATAAGTAACTCAAATGTGGTCATACTGATTTTGTATTTGTCTTTATAAGGACCAGGATCAGTGAAAACCAGTTTTAGACCTGATCATAAAGGCAGCTCACTACTTTAGATCGATAGAGATATTTTATTATTATTTTATAGCTCATTAGTAATAATAATAACAATAGTAGTTAATAATAAGTAATAAACAACGATGGTTAAATTAATCCAGTTCATGAGCTACTTCATTTGGCTGAGGTGTTATATTATATAGGCTTACGGCAGTAAGGGTAGTGTTTATCAGGTAGAACTAAACCAATACTGGCCTATTAGTAGGTTGCAGTTAATGGTCATTTTTATTTTCAATTATTCGGACAATTATTATTATTCTTGATTATTCAATTCATCATTTGATGTATAAAATGTCAGTAAATAATGAAAAGTACTCTTTCTTAAAGTCCAGAGTAGCGTGTTCACATGTATTGTTTTGTCTGACTAATTGTCCATATATATTCAGGTTACCATCCCATAAGACAAAGGAAAGCAGCAACTCCTCATAAGTGAGATGTTTGATAGTTTTGATATCAATCAATGATCAAAACTGTTGCGCACATTAGTATTGTGTACGTGACCGATGATCAGTAACAAGAGATTACAGTACAGAAATGTCTGGTAATAGTCATTTAGAAACAATCTCTCCATATATATTCTGTCTACCAGAGAGCACTTAACATTTTATTATACAGCTGGAAAATGATCTGCTCAGGATATCTTGGTCCCAATTCTTTTACAACATTTAAATGCTTCTAGCATTTTTTATATCATGTGTTCATGTAAAAAACTATTATCTTTTCTTTTTTTTTCTTTTTTTCTTTTTTTTTAATATTGTCATCATTCTTTTCCAGTCTCTTCTGTGAGGATCCAATGTTGGTTACTTAGACGTGTGATACTTAGATGTCCTCACAAGCACAGAAATGTAACTGTCTGTTTGGGAATGTGTTTAAGAAATACTGTAAACTGCAATTACCATCAAGGTGTGTCACTCTCCATCCCATGACCATGACGCATTGTTTTGCATATCAGAGCCAGTCAAACCTTTTACAGTAACACCACACACACACAACAGGATATTATGTGTGTGCACTTGTGTGTTTATGTATATACTGCTCAAAGCCCGGAAAGATATTCATTCTGGTTCAGTGACTGGGCAGGATGTTCCCGCCCCCAAGGGTCCTTCTGGTTAATCAGATATTCCAGGTTATTTCCTGGTTATTGAATGTGGCATGACGGTGGGTGCAGAGAGGTTAAATAAAGACATGTGCCATGCCATCTTAAAAAGAGCTTTATGTATCTTTTAAATTATTATGTCTTTATGAAAACTCGAAAATCATTGAGGGGGGTAAAGCCCTTGTTTACAGTGATGTCGAGCAGACAAAAATACCAGTTGAAAAAGAACATCAATTAAAACAGACATATAAATACAATTAATAAATAATATAATGACAATAATCAATTAAAAGTGTTTTGCAGTGAGTTCAAGGTGGATGGTGCAAAACTTTAGCATTAACAAATGATGATAATAATTTAATAACTTACTATGAAGTAAAAAAAAAAGAAAAATTACACATCGACACCTGAAACACATCCCACGCGTCTGGGATGAACTGAAAACACGGTCTAGTTTTTATTGACACTAGAGTTAATGACTGATCCTTGCTTCTCTGACTCTCTCAGTGACAGCTATCAGGAGTGCCGGACCACAGCTGACTGGCTGCTGTCCAACACACAAGTGCGGCCGACTGTGGGAATCGTATGCGGCTCAGGTCTGGGCGGGCTGGCTGAGATGCTCAAGGACCCGCAGGTCTTCAAATACAGCGACATTCCCAACTTCCCCCGGAGCACAGGTATGCACAGCCTGCAGCTGTCTGGGAAAACACAGCTTTTAATCTCTGTGTGTTTTTGTGTGCACGTTTGTTAGTTGCACTGGGTGTCTAACAGTGCGTGTGTGTGTGTGTGTGTTGCAGTGCATGGTCATGCTGGCCAGCTGGTGTTTGGAACACTAAAAGGGAAGCCGTGTGTTTGCATGCAGGGCAGGTTCCACCTGTATGAGGGCTACCCCATCCAGAAGGTGAGTAGAGCTTACAACCTGCACCACTCTGTAAAGTTAAAGCCTGATTTGCCCGTCTATCGGAGACAAACACCCATGAGTCTGCACAGAATCTGGCCTGGCGCCTGAACTGCTAGACCTGTAGTCTGGTTGAATGAATATTTAAAAAGGTAAAGTTGAACTAAACAACCTGATGCATTCGTTAGACGAGCAGTTTGATGAGTAGCACGCAACGAGAGCAACGGTAAACCCAGTTGGTGAATTCTTGCATGAGTTTGTCAAATATCACGATGGTCTGCTGCAGTCACACATCTCTCCAACTGGAATAATCTTGTAATCACTACACCCCAACTGAGGTTAGTGTGTAGTTTGTTGTGCAGCCTGATGACAAAAAATGTCTTTAAATCTGCATTAGCTTTAAATGATCATTTAAACGGTCAGTTCCCTATAAACTATTAAGCTTCACCTCTTGGTTTTTGAGGTGTTGAGATATTCACCTCTCAGACTTGTGCCTCAACCCGAGGTCAATGGGGATGAATTATATGTTGCTCCTGCTGCTGGAAATATTTTTTAAAAAAAATTACTTTTGAAAAACTCTGCAGTAGTTTGTCTTTCCTGAAACGTTATTGCACCGACGTCACTGAACCATTTTCAGTGGGACAACGTCTTTGGCTCAGAGTTGTTCCCATGAAAACTGCCAACAGATCTTTGTGGAGTAACTTGTTTCATATTGTTTCTGGAGAGACACTCAGCTGCTGTTTACCAGGCACAAACTTCAGATACAGGGTCTTCAGAACCTGGATAAATAAAACAAAAACTATCTACATGGCTTGAGGGGAGCGAGAAAATACACTTACATTTTGGCTGCACGAAATTCAGCTGGTGTCTGAACACAGTCAGCAGAGTTGGAGATATCAGAGAGTGCAGTGGCCTCAGTTCACCTCTTCACTTTTTGCACTTTATTGTGATGTAGATTTAACCATAAATGGATAAATTAAGAAACAAGACACATTCCCTCCATAAGCACTTCAAAGGAACACACTTCACATTTTTGCAAATTCTCCTGTCTCCGTATGTAACCTCACACCTTACGTTACCTTGTGTTCTCCAGATCACGCTGCCCATGCGCATCTTCAAGCTGATGGGCGTGGAGACGATGATCCTGACCAACGCGGCCGGAGGTCTCAACCAGGACTACAAGGTAGGAGACGTCATGATCATCAAGGACCACATCAACATGCCGGGCTTCGCTGGAATCAACCCTCTGGCTGGACCCAACGATGACAGGTGGGTGGAGGAGAGGGAGGGAGGGGAAGATGCGTGGATGAATGTTTTTATGAGGGCAAATGTTAACATTAGTTTTGCTAAGAAGCTGCTTATAAAGTTGACAGGTTTAAATGCTAAAAAAAAAAAAAAAAAACAACCAGTGTTTCCTGTTATTTGCACAATTATGTTTGTGTCTCAGTGAAAAAGCTCAGCTGCAGTAAACACTCAAAACTCCTCATCTTTTTAAATGATTGATAGTTGGCCTCAAGATTTTGAAATTTATATTAAAACATTTTCATAAGCTCAAAAGAGGCCAAGAAATTTTTATTTGAATTCCCACTCTGGAGATCCAATAAAGTTTTTATATTTCTAGCAACTTCAACCAAACAGATTCTGCTCATTCACTGTGCGAATGACGCAGCTTGAAGTTTTCCCTCCCCCGCCATTTTCCATCTTGTAAAATATGTGCATTTTTGCAGTCTCCTACACAGAACTGCTACGCTTTGGCCCCAAAGCATCTGATGTCGTTGTCAACAAAAGTGCCTGTCATGCTCAAAGGCTGCAATTTAGAGGGATTACGTAGCACTTCAAAACACTTTGACCCAACTCCCAGAAGACAAGTCACTTTTATTCATATAGCCTTTTATCACAAATCAGACCTCAGGGGGCTTTAAATTTATAGTATGGACAAAAAGATGACGATTGCACAACAGTGTATTTTAACAGAATCATTGTAGGAAACAGATGAGTGACCTGCGCCTTGTTGGACTGAGTTGACATGACAAATCTCCACATGCACATTGCTCAGACCCTGTCACATACTCTGCATCAAAAGACTCCCATTTAAGTGCTGTTAAACTTAGTCTATTACTTTAAAGTTACCCAAGTCGTCTTATGACATTTCATCTAGCGCAGGACTTCTGTGTAAATTCTTACCGTAAGTTGTGATGAGTCAACACCGCCCTCCTCCCTTCAGGTTTGGCGTTCGCTTCCCCTGCATGTCCGACGCCTACAACCGCGAGCTGCGCCAGCTGGCACACGACGTGGCGGCGGAGCTGGGCTACGACTTCCTGAAAGAGGGAGTGTACAGCGTCGTCGGAGGTCCCTCATTTGAAACCATCGCTGAGTGTCGCATGCTGCACAGGCTAGGCGCCGACGCTGTTGGTGAGTTGTTACATCTCTCTGACACACACACAATCGTACTTTCATACGTAACACATTCACCAGAAACCTAATCTTTACCTCACCTCATCCGTAAAAACAAGAACCCTTTGAGGAAGTGAGGACCACACCTTATTACACCACAAGATGCATTCAGGTCGTCAAGACAGAAATACAAGCGCACGCACACGCACATACCAACGCACACACACACGCACACTAATAAATCCTACTGATTAAAACATATAGGAAAGAAAGTTACAGGACAAGTCATTCAAAACCTCACTTAACCAATTTCAATCAAAATCTGTATATGGCAGCCCTACTGCTGAGGCGGGAAGTTTCAAGAGAAATTCATTTAACCTGCTGCAACAAATAAATAATCAATAGGCGCATCACTAAATTCATAAATCATAAAAAAAATTGCAGTATTTCATAAAATCAGTCGACCAATCCCATTTTTTTCCCCCCTCTGCGTGAGTCTGACGTCATGTCAATATGAAAGAGGAAAAAGTAACACTGGAATTTTAAAACATACAAATAACAGATTTCAAGAACTGAAACGTGACAAAACACGACACTGACGTCTCACCTTCTCTATGTCTTCTCTGCAGGGATGAGCACCGCCCATGAGGTGATCGTTGCCCGCCACGCCGGCATGCGTTGCTTCGCCCTCTCACTGATCAGTAACCGGGCGGTGATGGACTACGACAGCCAGGAGAAGGCCAACCATGAAGAGGTCCTGGAGACGGGCAGGGTGAGGTCCCAGCAGCTGGAGAAGCTGGTGTCCATCATGGTGTCTCGGCTGGAGCAAAACAACAACGACGACAACGCCTTCTGAGCGCTGACGGGACCTGACACCCGGTCCCGAGTCCGCTGTCCTGCTTTATCTCGGCTTTAGAACTTGATAAAGTAGTTTCTTCGCAAAGCCTCATTATCTGAAATGTTTCCACTGACCGTTACTTCACGTCTTAAGGTCTTGGAAACAGGTAAAATTTTATACATTCCTCTATCAGTAGCTCTCTGACAAATTCCCCGTTCTGTATTCAGACAACTGTAGTGTTTCAGTGAAACAGCATCATATTGTAAATTCTAACTTAATAACTTTTAACTTAATATAAAATATTTATTGTTTCAGTTCTTTTACATTCCCTGATATCAATAAACAATCCATACAAATACAGTGATATTCACATTTCTAATGTGGAACTCATCAAACATATCGACAGCAGAAATAATAATTTCATATAGTGTAAAAAAAAAAAAGGTGTCAATTTTATAGAATATTTAAATGTATTTAAGTGGTGTTTTTATTTGCTCTGATGATGTATGTGTGTGACAGAGAGAGTGGAAGAAAGGGATGGTATCATGGGACAGTTACCAAAGTGTGTAGATTCAAGTCTCTTTCCGTGTCTTAACACTGTGTTAACTAACAGACTGGGTTTTCGACTGTCTGTGTTTTACTTTACCCAAGACTGTACAAACTCTGGATCTGCTTTTACAATAAAAAAAAAAGAAGAAAAAAAACACTCAACACAAAGGCAATGCTGTCTTTAGGACAGGTCTGATCTTTGTGTGTTCGTCTGCTGTTTCTTTGTTGGTGGGACGTAACAGACCTTTCTCCTGCAGAGGGCCGTTAGTCACGGTCTTAAAAGGGAAACGCCACCTCAAATCATATTATATATTGTGTCATCTGTTTGTTGGGCAACATTTACCACCAAAACAAGGAGATTACGTACCCAATCTTGACGGCCTGTCATATTGAGGTGTGTCAATTTCATTTGATACTGTGCTTATATGCTGCATATTCTTAAATATATTTGTTAATTAAATTACCCCAAACTATCAGCCACGCTGCAAGTCTGCAGCCGTTTTATGAAGAGCAATTTGAGAGCATTGATTATATGCAGATTGCAAACGGTTGCATCATCACATGTAACAAATGAGGGTCACTTGCTCAGTGAAATGTGTTAAAATGAACGGGAGAGGAAATGATGTTGCATGTGTATGTGGCAGCAGAGGAGCTGGTTGGTTTCTGAGGTTCAAAGAAATATAATAAAAGTGGCATGAATGTAAACTGCTGATGGCTGAGGCACAATACACAGCTCGATTACTTGAGTCACAGTATCAATACTCCTATAAAAGTCAAAGTTGTTCAGTCAGATTTACTGGACTACTTTAAGTGCTGGAGTACCACTGTTGTATTGGTCCACATTTACAGAACCTAATGACTCTGAGAGAACCTACTGAAGCGCTGACTGACAGTAGAACCTGTGGAATAAAAAGACTGTAGGATATGAAGACAGAAGTCATTTCACCAACCACAGCATATAAACCAACTACAACAAGCTATCTGTTTTAAAATGGAATTAAAGACATGTTACATATTGCAACATGCTTTCTCAATTTGGACGACAAATTTGCATTGTATTGTCTATTGTACATTGTATCTCCTTTTTTTCTTTTCTTTTCTTATTTAAAAAGGTTAATGTAGCCTACATGTAAAAACAAACAAATGTAGCGCTGTCGCAGTAGGCTTGCCTTTAATTGGACGTAAGGGACCTAGAAAATGGTGCCATGGAAAACAGTGCCAGACCAATGGTACAGTAGACATGGGTGTCCACATACTTTTAGCAATATAGCGTACACTGCATTAATCAAGCATTATCTTTGATATTTAGCAATTTATCAACAGGGAAAGGAAAAATATGCAAAAAAAAAAAACAGCAACAAAATGGGCCAGGAATGTAAATTATATGACTAACATCTGTCTCCTAACAGTGTCTGGCTAATAAAGCACAACCTGCACATTAAATGCAAGCTTCCCAGCGGAGGAATGCAAAACATAAATCAAGGCGGTTCATGCTGCTGTTCCCCTGGGAAAGAGGTGATGGTCGACATGTTTACAGTCAGTTTGTCCTTCACCGTATCAGCAGCTTTCCTTTTTATTTACTGTCCAATTTCTCTCTCCCTCCAGTCTACACTCTGACTGTTCCCACTTCCTTACCCTAAATATATCCACTGCCACTTGTCCCCTTCCTCCTCCTCCTCTTCCTCCAAAAAAAAAAAAAGAAAAAAAAAAAAAACCCATTTTCCATGACGCTCAGGCCCCCACTGTTTATGGCCATACAAGGTTGTGAGAATTTAAGGAGCTGTCTAACTGCAGTAAATGAACAGGTCCAGGTGTCTGGACAAAATGTACTCATTCACTGTAAAGTGGAGGGGAAGCCAAATGAGCCAGAGGCTGCGCACCCTGTTAGGTTGCCTTGACCTGGTGCTGATGGGTTCCTGTTCTGGTACTGCAGGTTACATTTATGGCTGCAAACACACACAGGTTTTTAAACTTGTAAATGTAATTAGGGTAATTAGTTTGCTTCACTATGCAAATGATGTTTAACATGAGGTGGGTACAGTGTACATATTAACAGTTGCTTGTTTAAGCCGTTTCCTTCCTGTATAATGAAGCCAAAGGCACTGATCTGTTTGTCCGTTTCCCACCTTGCATCTGCTTCTCTTTTTTTTTCTGTGCATAGTGAAAGTCGAATTAAAGATGTAGTGGAGCTTTCTTTAAATGTTACATTTCTTTTTTTTTTTATTGGCCTTTGTAACATAATTGCATCTGATTTTGCGTTGCCATTTTCTTTTTTTTAAATTTCAACTGATTAAAATCATGGAATAAAAGTGAAGACAAAGCTGATTTCATACTGTGAAATAAGTCAGTGATTCTTTGTTAATATTACATCTGTGTCACTCACTTCTCTTTCAATAATCCTTTATAGGCAAAACAACAAAACATAAGTAGACACCCCTTCCTCTACCACCTTTAAATAACTGCGTGTGTGTTTGCAGTGAAGCTCTACAAATCGTAAAGAGTGCATTTGGTAAATATGACGGCTGCTCTTTCAGTCAGGCTGGAAAGACAACGTCTGGCGCTCACCACTACTGTAGGACACACTGTTCCAGAGCAGTGTTTATACTGTACTTCACTACTTGTATAAATGTCTCAACACCAAACTAAACCCAAGCTGACCTTATATTAATAAACACACAGGCACAATGAAAAATATAGTAAAAATGCCAACCTGAACACATAAAAGGCCAGAGAGACCAACAACACTGTCCTGTACAGAGAATGTGTGTCCACATGAACCAAACCCAGCTGACAAAGGTGACAACCCCACGGTGTGCAGAAACAGGAAGAGCGTGATCCGTCATCCGAATGTTTCTACAGTCTCCGTGCAACAGTTTAACAGGGTTTCTGTAGCGAAGCGAGGAGGAAACAGCGACCGAAAAAAGAAAGAAAACCATCACATACTGAGAAGGCAGCTGTTAGAATCGTGCAATGAGACAAGAAGGTGAAACGCATGAGTCAAGTTGTGCACCTGTTTGGCAGGTGGTTACTTTTTTTTTTGTTGTTGCAGAAAATAGGAACTTTAGAGTGTGAAGCTCCGGTTCCTCTCCAGCAGCAGAGAAGGGTCACAGTTCCCTCTCTGCTCTGTCATGATTTAAAGGAGGAGTTGCACTACACTGCCCTCTAGTGCCATTTACATCTACCACAGTGACAAACCTGCAGTTTGAGTGGTGGTGACCGCCAACGATTCACTGGATTCAGCTTCTTCAAAGGGAGAATTTTACTTTTCCTGTTTCATTTCATTGTAAATTGTTTTGGATTTATTTATTTTATTATTATTTTTCATTTTATAAAATAAGAGTACCAAATAGACACACTTTAATCAAACTAATGAGAATGATGATGAACCCAGAAATGAAACTGACTCCTGTTTGTTTGTAGGCAACTAATTTGAGGAACAGAAAAATCTTAGTTATTGACAAGTAGGACTGAAGTGTGATGTCCAAAACTAGAAACACTTGTGACAGTGACACATCCTCTAACGTGCAATTTCACAAACAAAATCCAGCTGTTGATTTTAACGATGCTTTAATATGAATCATAACAAAGAGCGACTGATTTTGCGGGTGAACTTTCATGGAAAATTAAAGTTGAAACAATATTCAGGCAGGTTTTTTTTTTGTTTTTTTCATCAGTGTTGACATCAAAACATAAACCTGAGAGCTGCTTCAACGCCACTGAACGGAAAAAACCCACACGTGACTGTGAAGGGGAAACTTAATGGGAATAATGAGCATCTTGTGCTTCTACAGTTTCAGTACTGAGATGAAATAAGGCTCGTTTCTACAGGAGACGCTAAAACAAACTGTGTCTATGAGTGAAGAACAGCATGTATACAACTGTAAGAGGATATCTGCAGGAAATTTTTTTCTTTTTTAATGGCTCTACATTTTAGACCTTGTTTTTTTTTTTGGATATCTAGCTTTTGAAGTTAAAAATACGGACGTGTGTGAACTCTGTTTGAGGGTGCGATTCAATTTCACATGTCCATAATTATAAAAGTATTTTTTTTAAAAAAGAAGCGAACGTCTTTAAATCCATCCAGATGGATTTTGCATAGTAAAATATGCATTCATGTAGAAAGTCTGTGAGCAAGTCCACATGGTTACAAATCCCAACCCAAAGAGTCGCCGTTCATTGTTTTTTTTGATTTTGTTTTAAGGGTCATTTGTGTCCTTTCACCTGAGCCTCACAGCCTCATACACACACACACACACCTGCACCTCAGCTGTATGTGTGAATAATTCTGTGCCGTTTCAGGTGGTGCATCAGGATGAAGGTTTTCCCGCACTGAGCGCAGCTGTAGGGCCGCTCCCCGCTGTGAGTGCGCTGGTGGACCCTCAGGCTGCTCTGCTGCGTGAACCTCTTCCCGCACTGCCCGCAACCGTACGGCTTCTCGCCCGTGTGCGTCCGGTGGTGTATGCTGAGGTGGGACGAACACTGGAAGCTCTTCCCGCACACCGTGCACCAGAACGCTCGCTTCCTCTTGTGGCTCTGCTGGTGCAGCTTGAACTGGTGCAGGCGGCCGAACGCCTTCCCGCACTGCGAGCAGACGTAGCCTCGCGCCGCGCCAGAGAAAGGTCTGTGGGGGGCGTGAGTGTGGTAGCTGCTCGGCGTGAAAGCGTTGTGCGAGTGAGTTACGACCGCTCTGTCTCCAGCCGCGGCCTCCCTCTCGGGGTGTTCGTCCGGCTGCCTGTGTTGTCCAAAATGAGAGGCGTTCCTCTGCGAGTACATTTGTTCCTTCTGCCTGTCCTGCTGTGAGAGAGCACCCTGAGGTCTGCTCTGAAAATTGGACGACTGAGGAACATCCTTCTGATACTCACTGTTGTAGATCCCGTTACACGGCCTCTGAGAGGACGGCTGCTGGACACTAGTCGACTTGCTCGTGTTAGAAACCACGTGCGTATCCGAATGGTCTGGGAATGTGTTGGAGTACTCCTCCACCACACTAGAAAAGTCGGGAAACCCGGCGTCAATGTCGTTACCTTCAATTATGGACGACCAGAGTTGATTCTCTCTTTCATCCATGGAAAAGTCAGCAGCAAGCTGAGTCTGCTTCCCCGCGCTGTGCTGGCATCCGTCCGGACCGAGTCCCGATCGGTCCTCCTCCTTCTCAGTCTTGACAGTGAAATGAAGGCCGCTGATGTCTCCTGTGTGTTGACCAGAGTTATACAAGTCACCAAAGTCCGATGTTTTCAGCCTGGCGACATCTGAATGGTTTAACTGATGGTCCTCCTCAAGCTGCTGGCTTTCTAGAGCATTACCTGGATTGGGGTACTGTACAGCAGGACCTACAGGTAACAACAGGTCAATTCAGAAGGGGCTCGTGTACAGTCGTTAATTTCAACCAAAAAGTGACAACTTTTTTAAAATTTAATTCTTGCCCCAAAGCCCCAATTTTGTTTTTAACTCACCAATCGGTCCAGTAGCATCACTGATCCACAGTGTTTCATCTGGACTCTCTTCTTTTATTGTGAAGGAAACTGTGGCATCTTCAATCTCTGGAAACTAGATCCACAGAGGATGGATTAAACTTCAAATCTGAAATATTATATTTGATATTTGATTTGATTTGGCCACTTGGAGGCAACACAGGCTGTAAACACAACCTCGACATGAAGTTGCCTTTTACACACTGAGCAGGCATGAAGAAAAACCAGCCCTTGTAGTGATGATTCTGTCCACCAGATGAATCTAAGTCCAATATTCATGCTACTGTTAGCTCTGCTTTGCTCTACACAATGCCTGAGGGAAATATATGGCTCTTTAGCTGCTTAATGCTCCACTATGTTCCCCAGCTAGTCAATAGCATTGTCTGCTGTTTGGCTGGGGAAGCAGTATGCTGCTGCTGGAAATGACGACACTGATGAGACTGAACCAAAACAGTGAAGTTCCAGCAATAAAACTAAAACAATGAGCGGAAAGACACTAAAAAGCCCCATAGAGCTGAAAGGAACTGCAGAGTGGGGAGAAAATTCTCTGTGGAAACTACAAGTGACACCATTAGTTCTTCCATCCAGAGTTGATGGAGAGTAGCTTTAATTCATTATAATCATGTTCCAGACCAGCAGCGTCACTAGATGGGCAAAATCAGACGGCTATTCTGGAGTATAGAGTATCATGAGCTGCGATAATTGAGATCTTCAACCTAGATTTTGACAGAAGGTATCAAGGTCGGGTAATAAAGCAAGACCCAAGGAAAAAGAGAGGTTATCCATGTACTCAAATTTGCAACACGGGGTCTTCAACAAGTACATTTCTGGGAAATTCAAAAAGTTGCATCAGGAGATTTTTGTGGCGCTTGCAAATCTCAGTGTGAACAACCTCTCCTCCTCTTCTTCAGCGCTGTTTTTGTCCTGTGCCTGCACCCAGCTGGGGTTGGATGTGGCTCTTCTCCACCTTATTTTCGTAGAATGAAGCAGGGCCCACCTTATTAAGTCAGCTGATATTGTGTGCATAATCCTTAGTCGCACGTAATCACATAATCCCAAACAGTTATAAAACACCACAAAGCAATTGCCCCACTGAACCCGGGGCTCTTGGGGACCCCTGGGGTCCGGGGGCCCTGGGACAGTTGTCTGCCTGTCCCTGTTAATAATCCAGCCTTGATTCAGTTTAATCTGCACTGAGAAATATTACTGACATAAATCAAAGTTTGGGAGTTATTAAAACGACACAGACCTTCATATCTCCAGTGGGATGAGGACAATTACTCCCCACATCAGTTCCTCGGTCCATGTAGTTTTCTGGGTGAAGACAATGAAAACAATACATTGAAAAGAGGCAAAGTGAAATTTAGTATTATTTTCAAGGAGGAAATGCAGACCATTTTAATAACAATATACATTCATTTATGTAAAGATGTAAAGCATTCCTACAGCGCTCCTGCTTCATAAGATAACTGGACGTTTTGTTTTTTGATACTTCTACGTTCATATGTCTAATACATTCATTTAGTCGTTAATTATGAACACTAATGAGGCAGCTGAACATCTTACCAAACCCGCTCTGCAGCTGCGCATTTTTGTTCTCCATCATTAATAATTTCCTTTTCAGCATCTCAATCTCGCTTTGCTTTCGGGATATTTCAAGATGCAAAAACGAACATTTGTCATCGACTAGTTTGGATATCTCTGCCACTGCTGCCTTCACCAGGACCTCCATTATTGAGGATAACTGCGTTTGGAAGGGAATGCACGTCGCCATGTTCATTTATATAAAGTAATGTGAGAGAAAAATATATAATAAAGTGGTCCTTCCGCGCAGTGATTTTTTATTTTAATTGCGAAAACAACCGACGCACTAGAAAACATTACATCCCTGTGTGTCTCTAGCTAAAGCTAACTGGAAGCTTTCTTCCGTATGGCGGAGTGATCTACCGTAAATACGGGAGTAGAAACGCAGTGAAATTACAACCAACAAGGAGCAGAGGAGTCTGAAGTGAGGGCTGTTTTAACTAAAACTAAACTGACTTACCTTTACTTTATGTCAGACAACTGTACGACCTTTAAAAAAGTGATGAAAGTGCTCGATACTATGTGTAAAATAAGTTGACCTCTGTCCAGCAGGCTAAAAGCTAAAAACATAAATGAAAAAAAGATGTGACAATCAGTTGAAAACTCAGTTGAAAGTAGTTCAATATGTTCTTTAAATTAGTTTTATCATTATTGGTTCTCAAATTTCACTACTGATAGCTGTATCAGTCAGTCCTGAGAAATCAGCCTAATGTAACCAGTACAAAATAGTCTACATTCACCTATACAAGATTTGAGCTGAAACAATTAATCGATTAGTTTATCGACAGAAAAGCAATCATCACATTTTTTGACAATTGATTAATCATTTCAGTAATTTTTGGAGCAAAAATTGTGAGGAAATTACACATATTTTTAGATTTCAGCCTCAAATGAGAAGATTTGTTGCTTTGTCATAACATCACTGTTAACTGAATATTTGTCAAACAACACAAAACATCTGGAGACGTCACTTTAAAGGATCACTGTGCAGGATTTAGGGAGATATGTTGGCAGCAATGGAATATAATATTCATAATTATGTTTTCATTAGTCTATAGTCACCTGAAATTAAGAATCATGTTTTGGTTAGCTTAGAATGACCTCTTCATATCCACATAGGCAGCGGGTCCTCTTTTACACCGCCATGTTTCTACAGTAGCTCAGAATGGACAAACCAAACATCGGGTCTAGAGAGGAATTTTCACATTTTTACGTTACCTGAAGGCCACCGTAGTTTCTCCTAAACACTTGGAAAAGAGATGGTGAGAGGAAGAGTATTCGTTTGGTTGCAATCTACAACCTCACTGCTAAACGCCACTAAATCCTACATACAGGTGCTTTAAGATCAGCACAACTTTTTGAACTTTTCTTTATATTTTATAGACTAAATCATCTAAAAAATAAGTGGTAGATTAATCAATAATGAAACTAATCAACAGTTAAGACTGATCATAATTGTCAGCTACAAACTAACCACTTAGCATTTTAGTGGTTTAAGCCCGTCATTTCCTTGAAGGACCTTCAATTTAGCTCAAATTCCAAGGGGTCTTTTCCATGAATGTGGAAACCCTGGAAGAAAAGAAGGCAATGTGAGAGAGGTTTAAAAAAATGGGGAAAGAGGAGGAGATAGTGCAGGAAATATTTAACATTCAACAATCATTTATTTACACTGATCAGTTTTAAAAAATAAGCAGTGCCAGACGCCAAATTCTATTAACTTAGTTTTGAATTTATTTGAAAATGCAAAAGGCTAAACAAAGAGAGTCAAATTTTTTCTTTATATTCATCTTTTCAAACAAAATGTATCATCCTGTATAATGTGATAAAGAAAATACTGTTGAGGTCATGTGACACCCATGAATCATGCTACAATTGGGTGTTTCCTTGACAGTTACTGATCATTTATCTCTAATCAGTGACTTAAAGCAAACTGAAAACACTATAAATTAAGGAAGAATAAAAAAAAAAAAAAAAAAAAAAAACAAAGGAATTAACTCTGTGGCAATAACACAAGAGGAGCAGGGTTAGGGATTTTATTCCCATGTGAAAAATGTAGGCACTCATCACACTGTGCTATAAAGGGTGTTGTGTCACCCTGTCAGCCCTGGACAGGTGCTCTTAGGGCTTAGCTCGAGTGTTAGTTTTGTCAAACTATTTCAATGACCCCTTCACGTTCAACCACCTGCTATGAACCATTAAAAACTGCACTGTTTATCCAGGACCCTTCTCCATTTACACAACCAGATAAACAGATTTACGTATTACAGTTTTCCCACATTTAACACCATCTACTTTGTTTCATCTGACAGTTACTGTCATTAACTAATGGCATAATGTACAAAAATATATCCCACAAAATAAATATCAGTCAAAAGTAACAACATAACCAAAGAGAAGCTTTAAATTTCTTCTCAAAATTTTTTCATAACTATGTATATCACTGAGGTATTTCACGTTTCTTTAGTTATGCATAATGCACAGGTTAGGGTTAGGTTATGATTTAGGATTAACTTGTAGTCCTTTGCCTTTCTCCAAAGAAAAACATTAACATGTTGCCATTTTTGGATCATGGGGGGTCTGCTATTTTTGAAATCTTGGCCTGACCCAAAAATCACAGCATTAGCTTGAAACTTGCCTTTTTGAAAAACCAAACCAACAGAACATTGTGCTAAAATTATCAAGACACATTTACATGCAGCTTTGAAGGCAATGGTAATTTGAGGTATACAGAACATTGAACAGGCTTGGTTCGGTTTGATTTAAAATGAGGATGCTTCTGTCAGTCTGTTTCATTATCTAAGAATATTTTTAACACAGGCTTTTAACAACGTTGACAACAAAGTTTAACTCGCTGCACTGCACTCAATAGGAGAACTAGGCATTATTAAATATTTTAAGACACAGTACACTGATCTGAATCCACATAAAAGGTGTCGGTTATTACAATGAAATCAGCAACAAGTTGAGCTTCATCAAAATTGTTCTGTGACTTAAGAGTGGCAAAATAGTAAAAAAAAAAATAAAATAAAATAAATAAGATTAAGAAGAAACCTCTGCTAAATCTCCAGTTAATAATGCTAGATCCATGAACATACTGTAATTTGTATTTATTTCACCAAATCCCACTGAATATTGTTTTGCCACCACGGATTGTTTGATTTCTTTTTCATCAGATTTTACCTCACACCAAGAAAAAAAGAAAGGAAAATCATTTCAGTGAGCTGTGTTAATGACTAATTATTTATACATATATATATAAAAAAAATAATAAAATAATAACTGAACATAAACTCAGTTACAGCTCAAAAGTCTCTCATTATTTGCAATGTAAAGAAAATATATATATATTTAAAAAAAAAATAGTGTTTCAAATTTCAGTAAAGTAACACAACAATGTGTTTCTGTACGAGGATGACGGCTGATTATTGTTAAATAGTTAAACTACGTGAACAGTATTCCATAATAAAATACTGTACTTTTAACTTTAAAGTGTCTTGGACTGGAGTTTGAGAAACTGAAGAAAGTTTACACATTCTTAACTTGTGTTATGAACACGGCAAGAACGCAAAAAAAAAAAAAAAAAAAAAAATCGATATTTCAGTTACATTTGTTAAAATACAGACACGTCTCATTAAAATAAATCCAGTAAAGTGAAAGTAGTGACCGGCTGGAGCAACAGTTCTTGGCTCTAGACCAGAAAATGGGACGGCTACAAATAACCCTTCAAACTAACCTCGACTTCATTTGGTTTCTCCTTATAATAATTAACTTAAATTAAGTGTCAACCAAGTGCCTCTCGAGAAGCTCAGTGTCAGCAAACACAAAGTAAGTTTGTGCCAACAATTCTCAAAAATGGTCATGCTTCTGAAATGTACTTGAAATGTGACAGAAGCTAAACAAACATTTATCTTCACTTATCAGAACTGCAAATAGAAATGAACGATTTCTGCTCTTCAACTTTCACCTTTGGAAGTATTGTGACATGTGGAGGATTTATTTATTCGTCCAATGATTTGTCGACCGTGAGAAAATGAACTAGTGCACTTTTGTTTGAGACTGAACGGGACGAAGCCTGGTGGAGAATCGTGTACTTTTCCTCGTGGTGTACAAGAGAAATTATTTTATTCCACATGGACTTTAAGGTGCAACTTCAGGATGCTCATCTGATCAAAAATCTTACCACATATCTCACAGCTGAAGGACGGCTCGGTAATACTCTTACACTGGTGCCGCTCGAATAAAGTGAAATTACCGAAGCTTTGCCCACAACTCGAGCATATGAAGCACTTTCGTCTGGTGGCGTCTCTGTCGCAGTTGTCCTGACGGTTGCTCGAGGCGGTCATGTTGAATTCAAACGCAGTCCCCTCGTGAGTCGGGTCACTCACTGCGCTGTAATCGCTCACAGTCACCTCTTGTATAATATGTTGGTCTCGTAGCTCAGATGTGAGAGTCATATCAGAGCTTCTTGATTGTATTCCCATCACTGAAAACTGATCACTGTGCATCATCTCTTCCTTCTCTTTGTCCTCTAGAAAAGGCAGATCCTTGACTGGAGATGTGTATCCCTGCTGCTGGTTGGCCGTTCCAGCTGCAGGACTGAGGTGATACTTGACATCATGTAAAAGTACACAGACAGTTTGCTCCGTGGGGTCACCACTCTTTTCTATCCCTGATGTCCACAGCTGACTTTGGTCTGGAGCTCCGGTGCCGCTGTCGGGCCCTGCCTGACTTAGAGTGTGAAAATCCTCTCCGTTTGGCTCCACCTTCACCATTACTGTTTGCTCACCAACCGCCTCACTGCCCGGCAACTGCTCCTCAAAAGCTGCTGGTCCGGTCCTGGGCTCTGCCAGGTTCTCCAGCGGTGGATTATCTGGCATCGTGATCATCAGGCGATGTGCCTCCAGCACATCTGTGCTCTCCCCTGTTCAGAAAAGGCAGCAGAATTAAATCAGCAAACAGCGTTAACATGATACCTCTTCTTGTGCTTTTATATACAGCAGTAGCGCTCTATGTGAATATTATAGGATTATTAATTGGTTTAATTATACTTTCTCTTAACGAGCTCTATTGGACTGAGCAAAAATATAAACACAACACTTTTGTTTTTGCCCCCATTTTTCATGAGTTGAAATTAAAGATTTTATCTGACCACTAAAGGCCTCTCTCTCTCTCTCAAATCTTCTTCACAAATGTGTTTAAATCCGTGTTGGTGAGAATATCTCCTCTGCCGAGATAACCCGTCCTCCTCACAGGTGTCACATATCAAGGTGCTGATTACACAGCATGATTACTGCACAGGTGCAGCTGTGCCGTGGGCTGGTGCCAATAAAAAAAAGTGTAGTTTTATTTTGAAAAAAAAAAACATTTCTCAGGCTCTGAACTGTGTGACCTGGGCTACAGATGTGCATTTTTTCTTTGGTGGGTGAGGGAGGTGGAGGGGGAGAGGGAGGGGGAGGGGGAGGGGGTGCCGTGGATCAGAAAAAAGAGTCAGTATCTGGTGTGACCACCATTTGCCTCTTGCAGGGCAACACATATTTGTACAGAGTGGATTAGGTTGTTGATTGTGGTCCGTTGAATTCCAGTGGCTGTGCACGTTTGCTGGATATTGGCAGGAAGTGGAACATGCTGTAGTACACGCTGATCCGGAGCATCCCAAACATGCTCACTGGGTGACATCATGTCTGGTGACTACACAGGCCACGCAAGAACTGGGATGTTTTAAGCTTCCAGGAATTGTGAACACCATGATGCAACACGAGAAGATGGTACATCTGTGTGTGTGTGTGTGTGTGTGTGTGTGTGTGTGTGTGTGTGTGTGTGTGTGTCTCTCTCTCTCTTTTGTGTTTACAGAAAAACTCTTGGATCTTTTATTTTAACTCGTGAAAAATGGGAGTAAAGACAAAAGTGTTGCATTTATATTTTTGTTCAGTATATTTTATAATTTCTACATTGAGGGAACGTGCTGTTAGCATTTGGTAAAAACTATCACCTACCTAGACAGTCAATAATTCACTGGTTCCAGCTTCTCACATGTGAATGTCTGCTGGTTTTCTTGCTCTTGATATTAACTTAAACATTTTGTGTTTTGGATTGTTGGTGGGAGAAATAAAAAAATTTGAATATGTCAACTTGGGCTTTGGGCATGTGATGTAATGGGCTTTTTTTTTTTTTTACTCTTTCTTGCACTTTATCAACTAAATGACTGATCAGTTAATCAATAAAATAAAAGACGGATTAATTAACAATGAAAATAATCATTAGCTGAATCCCTAAGCCAATATCTTGTTCTAAGTTTGCCTCTTACCGTTTCTGTGCGTCTTCATGTGGCCCTTGAGGCTGCTTTTCTGATTGAAGCACCTCCCGCAGATATGGCACCCGTACGGCTTCTCCCCGGTATGAATTCGTAAATGTCTTTCCAGATGTCCGGCGCGCTCGAAGACCTTGCCACAGTACGAGCAGACGAAGCACTTCTTCGGTTTGATCACCTGAAAAGACCTGCTTCTCCTCTGCGGGTGGTGATTGAGCGAGGCGTCCGCCACGCCACGTAAGCCCGCTTCGCTTGACATCAGCAGCGTGTCTAACGATCCGCAGGGTGCTTGGGAGATCATGCTGTTTTTTATCTCCCCGTACGCTTTCCCCGGGAAGGGGAAGGCGCTACAAGAAGCTTCGGCCGGTGACGGGAGTAACTGAGCCATCCCGGGGAAGGGCGTCATATTTTGCGCCGAGCCGGCGTGATATTCTACACTGCTCATCTCTGTGCTGTTCTGTCCTTGTAATCTAGGGATCCACTGCTGGCCGTCCCTCTCAAACGCTGTAAAGTTTTCACCGAGGGTGTCTCCTCCTTCCTTTGTCTGCTCGCTTCCTCCATGAAACAGCGGCTGTGTTACGTTCTCCTCGACCGGCTCAGATTTGACCTGTACAGGTGTTGGGAGCATGTCCTCGTTCTTGGGTGGGTCATCCTCAGCTTTGATCTGGCTCTCTTCCTCAGGGCGATGTGTGTCGGTACGCGGATTCACCTCGGGAATTTGCTTCTGTTCGCCTACTTGGACTTCAACTGGTCTGGGCTGAATACCTGTTTAAGAAGAGAGAAGTTATCACAAGCATCTTTAACACCTTCATCCAAAGCAGTCATTAGCTTTTTACCATTAACTCGAACACTTTTCAGAAATGTTGGCGGCCCAGATCCGACCCCGTGACAGAACGGAGGCCAAATAAAGACTTCTCAGAGAACTTCTTATTTTAATGATAACGACTGAACATTCAGGGTTGAACTGAAAGCAGGAGAAGGACAATTTTATTTTATTTTTGTTTGATGAGTGGGTGCGGGGGGGGGGGGGATTTATATATTTAAATTTTTACATAATTACATTTTTTTTTTTACCAAAATTGTACTGTTTGGCAATTGATTTTGTCGGCCCATTTGCATTACCTTTGCGGCCCACAGGTTGGGAACCACTGATTTAGGTCATGCAAAGGAAGCTATCCAAATTAAACTCTCCTCACATCGAACTGATAACTCCTCCTTAACCTTTAAGTTTATATCAGTTTTACTTTAAATAAATATTTATTCACATATGGGTTTACAGGTGAACAGCACAGGTGGAAAAACTTGTGGATAATGGCGAAGCTGTTTGCTGTAACAGCTTTACAGTTTTGAAGCTGCAAAAATAAATGTGAAGTCACATGTTAGCTTAGTCACTCCAGTGTGGCGGCAAAGGCACATCAATTTTTACAATGTTAGCCTAGGATTAGGTCACATGGGTCAATTTTTTAAAAACAACCTTAAAAGCTGAAAAAATTACACATTTTTATGAAACAAAACATGAACATTTAGGGAAGAAAAACAGAGGAGTGATTTCACACAGAAAATGCCATTTACTGTATTTTTGGAGCGTGACAATGGTTCAGACCATCATTTACCAACGACAGAAAGAGATGCATCAGAATCTCAGTGGTTTCCCAGCTCTGCTAAACAGTTTCCTGTGGGAAATCCTGTGAAGATGTACTTTGTTGGAGGGTGCTCTTTCGGTCAGCAATTCACTGCTCAAGCACAGATGCCACTTACTTGCCGCTTATTGCTAAGATTTGCAAAACTAAAGAGTAAAGTACCTGAAAGGTCTTGAGGGTAATTTATTTCGCAGCTGCACTGCATGAGCATGAACTGAGACGTGACCCCAGTCATTAATATCTAATAGACCGTCCCCTGGGACGTAGAGAAGACAGTCAGTCCAATCCAGCTGTCAGCGAGGAACTTTCACCCCCCCCCCCCCCATTTACTGTCGTCTTGCCTAAACCACATAGTTTTGTCTCTGCTTACTGTGACACGGAGGAATGTCACAGCCAGAGACTTCCGACTGAACTGAACCGAGACAAGAGGACAAAATAACATGCAGAGAAACAGCAATACAACTAGCTGCCAACCTGTCAGGGAGGTTTGGAGGACCTTCAAATTAAGAGATTCCTCACATCTATTATATTACAAATCTAAAATATTTTAAACTTTATTTAAAAAGTCCAAAGGAGATTTTTTGTTTTTAGAGATTTTATTTATACAATTGTCCAGTTAATTGTTAACCCTCTAAGGTCAACGGATGTTTCCATTATAATATCTTACTATAATAAGATATAAAAATGTCCTTGCGATAATAAAGCACAGAAATATGGTTTATGCGATGTCTAACAACATTATGTTGACAATGTTAGAATCTGTGACTCACAGGCGGAGCTAGAAGCCCTCTAAGCAGGCCTCACTTTTTAGACAACACTTTTCATTTTAGGCGTTTATTATACATTTATCTACTATTTTACTCACATGTTGCACTATTATTATCATCAACATAAAACTTTGGTAAACCAATTTCAAGCACCAAAACAATTCATCCATATCAGCAACGGTTTGTTTTCACAATAGATTTGAAGATTTCCAAAAAACCTGGGCTTCAATTTTTCAGCGTTTGGTGAATCATCTCTCTGCACAGTGTAAAGAGGGTCAAAAAGGGGCCGCGTTATAGAAGGGGATGAGATTGTTCTGAAAATTGTGATATAAACACTTGGGTATTACCTCAAATGCAAGTACCTTAAGAAATAATGTAGAAATCGAGAAAATACCCTTAGACCTCAGAGGGTTAAATATAAAGCCTGTGACCCTTATTGGGGCATTTAAATTTGAGGCCCAAACATCCTGAGAGCCTAATCCTGCCCTGCTGGAGAGTCCTTGAGGGAGACACTAAATCCCCACCAGCTCCACAGCCAAAGGTCCTGACCTCCATGAGCAGGAAAACAGAAGAAGAAGAATGTCTCCATTTTCAAATGCGTTTTCAGACATTAATGCAGAGGGTATTACCTGAGTGCACAGACTCTTCTGCAGCAACAACCTGCTTTGCATGTACATCTATTCAAACTGAAACCTGACAACTGCCAAGTAAAACAGTCTTCAGGGTTTCCTTGTAATGAGATTCAGCTGCGACTCTACAGGTAGTTGTTGAAAGGAAAAAGAAAAGAAAAGCCAAAGTATTTTACTTACATCTACGATGAATCTTCATGTGCTCCTTGAGGCTGCACGTCTGATTGAAACGTCTCCCACAAATCTCGCAACGATACGGTTTCTCGCCGGTATGAATCCTTTTGTGTCTCTCGAGGTGCCCGGTGCGCTCAAAACATTTGCCACAGTACGGACAGACGAAGCCTTTCTTAAACATCAACCTCTTCCTCCTCCGCACAATGTTGTACAAGTTACGGTACTGACTGTGACCCAGCAGCCCACGGCTGAACGGGCTCTGCTGAAACCCGCCGGAGCCGCTGCAGGGCACGGCCAGTCCAGAGTTCAGGGAGGATTCAGGGAGACACGACAGGGAGTTCTGCCCTAAATTTAAATAATCGGAGTTGTTGCGTCCTGTCTCGTTTTGCGTGGTCGATCTCCACTGCCCACTGTTCCCCTCGTACAGACCCAGCTCCTCTCCCAGCTGATCAGTTTGCCCTCCGACACTTCCCTGTTCCATGGGTTCAGGTTTAACCTGGACCTCCGGTATGGACAGGCTGTTGTGGTCCTGGTCAGCGCGCACATTTTCAAGCGAGGTCCTCTCATCACCGGCGGCACTCTGACTACCTGTGGAGAGACAAGTGTATTTATTAGCCTCTAATGTTTTAATGTCATAATTAAATATGTGAATTAAAGTTGTTTGGTAACCTCATTCGGACGCATTTAGCAGTGGAAGAAAATAATGTTAATGACCACCTACGATTCTAATAACAACAAGCATTGCACAACTTTTGTGATCCTCCGTCTCAACTATCTCACTCTTAAATCTCACACTGTTCCGGTTTCAAACTAGGTTTAGGTCAAATCTACAAAATTTCACAACAATTTCCCAAAAACATGACAACTACTGTGCTTTTCAGACTGAAGTAAACCAATGTAGTGCTATGAGGGGCATCACTATCATATGACCAACAATCCATCAGTAAATGACTTTGTAGGTTGGCGTTTGTTGAGGGGTCAGCATGCATTTAGAGCTGCAACAATCCGTCAAATAATGGATTAGTGCATCAGCGGAACTTAAATGTACGTAACCGTCATTTATCAAGAAAAATGTCAAATGAAAACAACTGTTTATGGCTTCAGAGAGTGATGAGAGAAAGAAGAGGCGAGAATCACATAGGGGCTTTTTGCACTTCCTGCACAGGACATCTAATTCTCAGATACACCCATCAGAAAACATTGTGGTTGACACAGTAGATAAAGTAACAGAATCCCTTTAAGAAGCAGTATTTGTCTACATCTTACAAATGTAAATATCCCTTATAGTCCTATAAGCTTTTACTAATGATGCTGTTTCTCTTCGTAGAAGCAGATATGGCATATTTGGAGCCGTCTCATGCACAGCTGACTGACAGACATCTTTCATAGTCAAGTCGATGCTCAATCTGCCCCTTGCAGACAGACTGGGCTGATAAGTTTGATGAAGCAGGGATCCTTAAAAAGGCAAACACAGATGTCGGATTACTGTCAAGAAAACAGAGATTTGTGGATTTCCATCTCAAGGAAATCTAGTCGTCATATATCCTACAGCGATGTAACGGTATCTAGCTCCTACAGTGCTGTGCAAAAGTTGTCAGCATTTTAGATGAGATTTTCCATGAGGGAGGTGTCCGATCGGTCACAAATTCCCAAGCCAGAGTCTTGATTATTATGATGATTATGAATTATCATCAGAGACAAGAAAAACAGAGTCCTGCAACAGATGGTCTAGTCCTGATCTCTTCATCATGGGGTCAGTCTGGGATTACACAAAGATCTGAAACTGTGCACAATTGTCCTGAGAACTGGTGCTGCTTTAAAGACGAAGGGTGGTCACACTAAATATTGATTTTACTTTTTTTTTTCTGTTGCCTGCAATTTGAATAAAGTTGAGTGATAAACAAAAACTACTCATGGCATTATTTTTGAAAGTATCCTCAGTTTACTGTAAAACTTTTACACAGCACCGTGTGTGTGACATGAGTGCATCCCAGTAAGAGGTATCCCAGGTCAAAATGGTGAGTAGATGTGTGTTTTTGGTTCATCTCCATCAGGTCCATCTTACCATCTCTCCCATAGGTGCTGGGTCGCAGGGTCACCCTGTCCTGCGCCGCTCTCAGCTCGCTGTGGAGAACCTCCACGCTGCTCTTCAGCTTCTTGATCTCATTCTCCCGCTGACACATTTCCAGCCGCAGCACCACCATGCCGTCCTCCACAACTTTGGAGATTTCTGCCACGGCCGCTTTGGACAGGGCATCGATGATGGAGGCGATCTGAGCCCGCAGAGCGACGCTGCTCACCATTGTGATAAACCAAGCAAGTGACAGGGAGACCTGAAGTTTACAGCGAGAGAAGTGGCCCGACCGTCCGAGGCGAGGCTGTTAAGTCGGTCGCCCCGGAAAAACGAAACGGGTCATTGCCGGAGCCACCGACTGCACACAGACCGCAGCTATACGGTGAGTCTGACGCTAGGTTTAATGTGTGGCGCTTTCTGCTAACAGCAACTAATTGGCACAAAGAATAATCTCGTTAACGGAAGTGATGACACAAAACCGTAAAAACGGGACAATGGACGCAACGTATATTCCCGAGGCACTTCCGAGGTTAGGCTTTTAAAAAAAAAAAAGAGTTAACCAACCAAGATTGAGAAAAATGACGATAACACACAGGTCTGGCACCTATGAAGCCTAATGCATTCACCTAAAAAATTTAAGAGATGATCATGTCGTTAATTCAGAAAAACTGGGTTTTTTAATTAAATAAATAAATAAAAAAAATTCCTTCTCTGTTTTTTTGAATTAATAACATAATTATCTGAATGTTCTGAGAATCTTTCTTTTAAAAAAAAATTCAATAAGTTCAAAAAGTTAATTCAGAAAAACAGCAGATTTTTTTTCCTTAAGTGAATGCATTATGCTTCTGTGGGCACCAGTATAAAACACGGAGGAAAATAATCCAAGCAACAGTAACGTATATAATACAGAAGAAAAATAACTGAATTAATTAAATTATATATATATATATATATATATATATATATATATATATATATATATACATATATATATACATATAATATAAATAAAGTAGAAGATTAATAGGAGAAACATAGCATTATACAATACAATTGCAACACCCCACATTAAAACACAGTGGAGGTCATTTGACAACCATTAACTCACTTTATTTATTTTTTTCCTTATGAAAGCCCCCCCCCCCATAAAATGCCATGCAATTCATTAAACCAAATTGTTAACTCATGTAAGGACAACAGTAAATAAATAAAATAAACAATAAAAACAAATAAATAAGTATAGCACGTATTATAATGAAAAAAGTTATAGAAAAAGTAGAAGAAAAAAATCTACAGACAAAAGATATAAACTATGTGCAAATATAAAATCAAATACATTAATGCATAGGTACACACCTCACACCGCCTTTACTAGGACACCCTTAAATCATTACTACTGCACCATGAAACTGTTTTTAGAGGCCACATAATGAGTTCAATGTATTACAACTGATTTTAGGTTAAATACACAGTCTGTACCTGGACGGTCCAACAGCTGGTCAGTTGGTTTCCTATCAAAAACATAACACAAATCATGAAGACTAACAAACAAAGGTAACAGTTAGGGGGGCGATACATAAAAATGTGCAAGGCACTGGAACACTTCTGAGCACAGTAAGATCTTACTGTTGCTGATCCAATGCAGAGATATCTGCCGATATCTGTGCTCTCTTTTTCTGAAATCAAACTCAGTATACCTCACAGCGTGGAACTTATAGGATTCATTTTTATGTAAGGTATGAAGGTGAAGATAAAGCAAGAGATTGCTGTGACACTAAAAACTGAGTTGGCAGCCTAATTTGACTGAATTGCTGGTAAAAACACTATATTTTATGATATTGAGAGATAAACTTTCTATATTTTGGATTGGTCATGTTATGGCAGATAACCCACCCACTTAATTAAAAAAAAAACTGTTGCGCATCTGTAAAACTGTCCATAGAAGACCATACAGTCCAGGACACTCAGGGTATGGCTGGGCGGTATGATTATATATAGATATATATTGAGAGATTTTGCCATACCATTTGTACCATGGCTTCTGCGCCTGTATCAGACCGGTGATTTCCAACCTTTCTTACTGTGGTCTTAATACGGTGCAACATCTACTTGTGTCACATTGTCACATTTTGCATGTCTGTGACTTTGCGAGCAATTTCCCTTCCCCACAGTTTCATTTGAATCATTTTAAAAGAGGTAAAACTATCCAGTATTTTATGTTAAAGAATTGTTAAAGAAATTCCTCAATTTAGATTTTTTACTATTTCATAGCCTGGTAATCTTCTTGGGAGCATTACGCAAAATGCTGCAAAACCATAAGCTGCTTTATGTAAATGTTGGAATTTCATATGACTACATTGATGCAATGTATATTAACTCGCCACGTATTTCATTTACTGGATTAGCTTCTTAGTTTCTCATTTGAGTTTTTCATAAAAGTTAGTATCACTTTGTATCTCAAAGTACCACTTCAAATCATGTTATAATGAGTTTTAACCGCCACATTGCCTACTCTTTGTTCAGGTATATTAAACCAACCAAACCTGTCAAAATGTCTTGATGATGTGCCAAATTAATTGAAAGTCAACTTGAAACTGTAATTTTCACTTGGCAATCTTCCTGTACTCTCAACGTCGAGATAAATAACCCCACGCTATGATTCCAGTGATGCATGATAAAGAATGAATCTCATTCTTGACTGTGAGAAAATAAAGTTCTATCATCATATGTGGTATACACAGGTTTGAACAATTAATACATTTAACTAAAATCACATTTCCAACCTCCTTGTCTTGCCCCATGAAATGCCCGGTGGACATTTTTATGACTGTATTCAACGCACTGAAACTGTCAGAGTACCCGGCAAAATAAATATGGTTTTGTGCAAATGCTCTGAAGTCTTACAGAGTGTCTCTGAGAGACCCGGTATCTGAGCGCTATCTTCCTTGTAGGTGAATCTCTTGGTGTATTTTGAGGTTACCTAGCACTGTGAAGCTTTTACCACACTGCCCACAGCTGTACGGCTTCAGGCCGCTGTGGAACCGTTCGTGTCTCAGGCAGTTGTCCTGCCTCGAAAACATTTTGCCGCAGATTTTACAACTGAACGGCCTCTCTCCCGTGTGCACACTTTGGTGCGTCTTCAGCCGGGTCTTCTGGGTGAAAGACTTGCCGCATTCAAGGCACCTAAAAGGTTTGAAGGGTTGGTGGGTGGCCTTGTGCTCCTCCAGCTGAGACAAGCGGGGAAAACCCTTGTTGCACAAAGAGCAGATGAAGAGTTTCTGATTTGTCCTCCACAGATTCATTACTCTTTTTGCCCGCAGGTTGTTTCTACTGTAGATGTAATCCTCTGTGTCTTCTGTAGACTTCGGGACATGAGGCAGGGCTCGTGACGGCCCGGCCCGCTGCGAAGCAGACAGTTGCAAGCGAGGGTCCTGACTGACTGCAGGGCGTGAAACATGTCGAAATGGTTCATTATGAACAGGCTCTGAAGCGGTACCTCCCATGCACATAGGAGGAATCTCTACCTCTACTTTTATCGGCACACTTAAGGAATCTTCTGCGGTTTCCTCTGGTGCAGCTGATGAAGAGTTAAAGGAGCTTTCTGCGTTTCTGTGAGCAGACAATTGCTCAGCGTGAGAAGGGAAAATCTGTATGCGCTGCTGAGCTGCAACAGAGCTTTCCTCAAACATGCTACAAGCAGCAGGAGGCCATATTGGGTCATCTTGCTCTCCCGCCTCAAAGTTAAGATTAGTGGCTGCTGTTGCAGTGTTGTCTGTTGTTTCCTGGACTGCAAGTTCATCTGCTGGCTCATGTTTCACTGCTGGCCTCATGTCATGGCTCTCCTCTGTCCCATCACAGAGTGAATCAGTAGTCTTTGGTTCCAGATACACCACACATGTTTGCTGATCTTCTTTTTCATCTGCATTTGAAAGAAAAAAAAAATTCATTGAAGGTACACATGAATTTGACTCTTAGCCCCAATAATGCAAATGTAAGTCAATAATCCAAGAACACAATTATTAACTGGAACAGTACAACCCCACAGCTATTTACTTACCCTGTCTATTGGAAGGTGTCCATCTCTGAAAGAACATGAGGAGACATCATCTGAACACTAACGATTCATTCCTTAACATAGCATATGTCCAGTGCAACAACTTACTTTAAGAAACACACTACTTTCATGATTGCATTCAGTCAGTTCATCTACTGAAAACAGATCCAAATTTTCAGAAATGATTATATGTGAGGTTAGAACATAATTGCAATAAAATACACAGTAAAAACAAAAAAACATAAAACTCTTTCAGAGAATACATAAAAGTCATGTTTATGTTTATGTTAAACTATAAGATCAGAAAACAGTCAGTTAATCAATATGTAACTTGACAATAAACTGATTTATATCTATGACAGTCAATTAATTATTTCAGGCATTTTTATTAAAGAAAATGCCAATGTGAAATCAAGACTTTTCCTTTTCCTGTCTTTTGTGATAGAAAAGTGCACATCTGCTGGCCTGGACAAAACAAGCCATCTGAGGAACTATAGGCCAGTTTCACATGTATGAAAATGATCGAATAATCTTTAAGCCGAATTTACCAGGAGACCATAAAAATTCGTTAGGGATCTCTAATCATGTTCTACCGGTTGAGAAACGTTGTGGACAAGCATGTGAATTCTGAATTGAGGACATTTTAAATGAAGTTTGGTGTGAAAGTGCTATCCAGACCCAGATGAGCTACCTGAAGTGTTTCTCACCTTTTGGAGGGACCTGACTCCCGGCTGTTGTTTGCTCCTGCTTGTCCTCTGTAGCTTGTGTCATGGCTGCTTCTTGAGCTTTGCAGAGTTCAACCTCCATTAGGTTCAAACTTCTTTTGAGCTCCTGGATCTCACTGTCTTTCCGACACATCTCCAGGCGCAGAACCACGGTCCCGTCCTCCATCAGCTTCGTTATTTCGGCGACCGCAGCTTTCGCTAACACATCCATGATGGCTGCGACCTGCGAACCAAATGAAGAAGGGAAAGACATCCTGTCGAGTGAAAATAATAACTTAGTGGACACAAATTCAAAGCTTTGTTTAACGACCAGAGCTTCTGCACTGAGGAGAAGCGCCCTCCCATCTGTTTTATTTTGGTTTACTTCCGGGAAACTTAGATGGCGGATGTGACGTCTAGGGCCGACAGACGTAACGTTTCTAATAAACGCTAATCACAAATGTCCTGCTATCAAGCTAAAATAAATTCTCTTTCTAATACTCTCTCCATCCTTACTCGTTAACAAGAAATTATCTGCATCAAACACAATTAAATCATTTTTTTAAAAATATAATGCTAAGATTTAAATCGTTTAAACAAATAAAGTTAAAGAACAAAGTTGAGTTAAAATATAATAAAAATAAAAATAATTTCCCCTAGGGGATAAATAAAGTATCTATCTATCTATCTATCTATCTATCTATCTATCTATCTATCTATCTATCTATCTAAAATGATAATAATAATAATAATAATAAAGAACATACGCCATCTTGGAAATATCTTTTTATTCACATATTTTAAAACATTCAACATATTTATTTTAAATGGCACATACTATTCATCCCTGGTCTTTCAAATCTATTATTTAACCACATTTCCGCCAATCTTTTCTTAACACATATACTGTATAAATACATATACTTTATATAAGTATTGTATAATTAGACGACTAGTGCAAACAGGAGTGAGCTGGAATTGAGGTTTATCTTTTTGCTTTTATCAAAATTGAGTTTGAGTGGTGGCGTGTTTTGTTTTTCCAGACCTCGAGTATAAAAGCTATGAAAGTTTAGGGTTTAAATTTTTTTTTTTTTTTAATGGCAGTTTATCCAAATGGTTTATAAAATAAAGAGCAGCATTTCACCTTTAATCCCACCTCACTGTATGTTTGCTTTCAGTTTCTATGTTTTATTTCACTTAATATCAGTAAAATCGCAATTGGGGTGTCCCTGCGGCCTAGGGGCCTAGGGGTTAACGTCCAGCCGGGGACCTTTGCTACATGTCACTCCCCATCTCTTTCCTTTCATTTCGCAGTCAGCTCTCTGCAGTTCTCTGTCTAACAAAATAGGTAAAAACCTATTCATTTTCTGGCTGCGCACCAAGTTTGTGCATGACAGAAAAACCGCTTAAACATCTTTAGTAGCATTAGATAGACAATACTGTTGTTGTAATTTATACTGAAATAAAATCCACATTCAATAAAGATAAAATACAGCCTTTTATGCTACATGTAGAAAAATAGTTTGTACAGAAAAATCAGTTAAAACCAATATACAGACAAAAAAAACCTGCTCACTACACTTCACTTCCCCAGTCCCTCTGCCTCTCCTTCTCCTTCTCGCACTCTTTCTCTTTTTCTCGCCTCATGGTTGCTATGGCAACAGCCTTGTCAAAGCACATGCTGTGGGGACTGTTTCTGCTTGTGTCCCTCGCAGCACCTTCATCCCCATCCCTCCTCCTCTCCCTCTCTCTCTCCCCTCCATCTTTCCCCTGTTCCGCTGCACAAACTCTGTCCTGCTCTGTCTGGACTTTCTGCCTGGTTTCCCTCCCTCTGTCTGCATCTCGTCTCTCTCTTTGCTGCTGCTGCTGCCGCAGGGTCAGGGCAGTGATTTTGCAGTGCTGAGGCTTCGGAGGGACCACCGGCACCGCTTTCACTTGGTAAACTTTCGGGTTTTTGGACACAACCAGCTTCCTGCCTACTGCTCCTTGACTGCTGTCACTTTCCTCACACTTAGGTTTCTTCATATCAGACCAGGCCTCTTTTATCTGCTTATCTACACTTGGCGGTGATCTGAGTTGCTCATGAGCTCTCTCCTGGTCACAGTTCTCCTTTTCTGTCTCTTTTGAAACCACTTCTTCTCCGTGATGATGACGTGCTTCTTTATTGACCACATGCTTCCCTTGAATTGCTTCTCCTAGTTCACTTGTCTCTTTTTCCGCAGACTCTTGCTCTATCTCTGGGTCTGATTCCTCCTCCACCTCTGGTTTAACTTCTGTCTTGTTTGCCCCTCCTTCCTCCACTTGCACTATTTTATCTCCTGAAACCTTTGCTTTCTGGTCTTCCTCCTCTCCATCTTTTTCTACACCTGCAACACCATCCCTCTCAACCTGCTCACTTTCCTCATCCTCGATCACTTCACATATAACATCCTCAAGTTCCTCCCAAATTTCACTGCTACATATTTCACTATCCTGCTCTTTGCCACCTTCGTGCATCTTTTCTTCATCTTTTTTGTCAGCTATTCCTTCTTCACCTTCTTCGGTGGGATCTTCCAACATCTTCTCATCACTTTCTTTTATTTCAAGAACCTCTTCTTTACATATTGCCTCTCTCTCTTTGCATACCCTCCTGTCCTCTCCCTCATCACTGTGTCTCTCTTTCATATCCCCTCCATCACAGGTTCTGAGATCTTCTCTGGATTCCTCTAATGACACATTACCAATTTCCTGTGTTGCATAAATATCTGTGTGACAAGGTGGATGATCAGTGTGAGGGTTATCAACCACTTCCTTCTCATCCTCGACCTCGATAGTGCTTAACTCATCAATGTCATCATCGCTTGGCGGTCGAAACTCCATGCAGCAGTGTGATGACGCGTCTGAAGTCGGATGCTTTTCTTTGTCTCTTTGAACATCTTCCGTGATGTTGACATCTTCCTCTGCTGTCATGCTGCAAATGGATGACAAACAGAAACAGCTAAGATAAATAAGTGGGCATTAAGAAGATATCCTGCTTTTCAGATGAAGATTTAGGGGTTTTGTTAGGTTACATTTCACTGCATTTCCTTGGACATTGGACAAAACAGTTTCTTAGTCCAGTCTTGTTCATTTATGAGATTGTGTGGCAACTGTTTATTTGATGTTATTTGCGAGAACTTTTCATATATATATATATATTTATGTTGAGCTAAATGTACTGTGTGTTCTACTTCTTGCTAGGTTACCTTTATAACAGCCACCATGTGTAGACCTTTTATGTCATTATAGCATCTGTTAAGTTTTACTTTAGAGAAAGAATAGATAGTCATGGTGGTTATTGGTGCAGTATATGTGTTGCTTAAGGTCAGATCCAGGGAAAGAGGGGGGTGGCAACAAGAATTGATAGAGAGCCTATGTAATGTAAAGTTGTAATTATGGTAAATGCTTAAATAAATGCAGCAAAAGTAAAAGAGTGTTAAAGTCAGTTAAGTAACTTAAAAATTTCAGTTATACAGCAATATCTCTCTAAAACCATTGACTGCCGGTCGTACCAGACCAAATCAGGCTGTAGTGGCAAAACCCCTTTAGTGCATGGAACTCTGGGTGAATTTTATTGCTTATGAATTAAAATGTTATTTTTCCTTTCAATAATTTCACTTTAAACTGGTCAGATACAGTCGTAATGTTAATGTACTCATAGGGCAGATATGGAGCAACATTAGCACTTATTTGGAGTCATGTTTGCGTCCATATGACAAATGTAGTTTCAATATCCCGCTCTACTTTTAGCTCTGATTTGATTCCTACTAACTCCTAAGAGAAATACACTTCTTCACTAAAGCTTGCATTGATGTTATGAACTGACAACTTACACACATTTTTAACCGTTGGATTCAGATGTATTATGTAAAAATGTAAAATAGGAACCAGTTTCACCTTTGCATATGGTTTTCTGGTTGCTCTCCTTGCTTATCATGTGTGTCATCCTCTTCCTTATTCATCATCTGCTTTCCCTCCAGTCCTTCTCTGTCTTCTTCATCAATCACTCCTCCCTGCTCCTGATCTCCAGCGGTCGGTTCTTGAGAGTGCAATGTCTCAAACTCTCCCTCCTCAGAGCTCTGTGATGGATCAACAGGAGGTCTATCTTGGGTGCAACTGTCTTGTGCATCAGTGTCTAGTTCCAACCCGGACAGACTGCTTAATAGGAAATCAGCAGGAAGGCTTTTATAAAACATGCTCTCATCTTCTTCACTGCTGTAATCATCGTTATCACCGTGGTCCCCTTCATCCTCCTCTTCAGAGCAAGACTCGTCCGGTCCGTGGACAGGTGAGGTCATGTAAGGTAAGCTGAGGGATTTAGTGTGTCGGTTGTGTAGGTCGAGGCTGAGCGGCCTGTGTGGTTTTAACTCGGTTGGACTCTGAGTGTGTGTTTCAGGGTTTGGCAGCGGCTCTGCAGGGGGAGGAGAAGGAGGCGAAGCTTGCACCATGACTTCATACTCATCGTCTGAGTGACCTGGAGGTTCGACGGAGAACTCGTTCACCTATGAGGTTAAGAGAAACATGAAGTGGAAATGAAATTTTCTTCATGAAAACCTTCTCAGATCCTGACAATCCTGCTCTGACTGCTGGTTCTCTAAAGGTGAAAAAAAATGTAACTTGGTAGGAATTTCTCAAATTATTTTTTCTATTATCATCAAACGTACTGCGTCTTATGCTCCATGTGTTTGGAAAAACTTGCAACCTTCAAATACCATTCAAACCTCATCTGTATAGATATAACAACACAAACCTGATAGGACGTGCTGCAGTCCATATGGTCCAGGGCGCTGCAGTCCATTTGGTCCAGGAAGTCAAAGTTATCTTGAACGTAGCCAAACAGCTCCTGGTCGTCCCCATCCACTTCAGTTGAGTTGAGGATGTCAGGCTCAGCAAATGCACAGGTGTCTTCGGGCTGAGTCACCACTGGCTGAGGATCATCTCGTTCCATCCCTTTCATATCTGTGAATGAAATATAGGCATATAACATTAGAGATGGGCTGATGAGTGTAACATTTATATGGTTAGTTATAAAAGAATAAACTCAAATTCCAAGAATGCTGGTTTAAAAGAAACCAGTTCACGGTCACAAGGACAAGAAAATATCAGATAAAGATTTGTGTCTCTCTAATAGAAAGGCTCCAGCTACAGAAAGACCAGGAAAAAAGAGGCAAATATTACCTTGCACTTGTCTGTGCATTGAAATTTTATAGTATTTTCTGTTCATCATGGTTATTCAGTGTCAGTTGTCAAGTCCCATTGTCTATCTATTCCTCAATTATTTATATTACATTAGTTCGTAAGGATTCACAGATCAAAAGAATCAAGAGCATTTTTCATAAAAGGCTGTGAATATTGTCGTGTAAAGTCCATTGCAGACAATCAGGAAACTTCTTCTACTATATTACTTAAACTATTTTTTCAATTTCCGGCTGAGGGGCTTTGGGTATACTTGCTTTTGAACGTTTTCTGCCCAGTTATGAACTTATAACCAATGAGTGAGCCAGCTGACCTTTCTCTGCCTAGACAAAAATCTGATCGGAGAACTCTATTTGATGGTTTTAGCTTCATTTCTGAAGCTGCTATAGAAACAAGAGTAATGCTAGTTTTTAACTGTTTCTAATTCACAGTTAAAAACAGGGGACATTTTCGAGGATGGGGACATCTGGCAATTGCTTTCATCCAATCTATCCAATATTTGTTGAGATATTTTTTGCAAAACCGCAAAAGTCAACCTTATGGTGGTGCTAGAGGAAAAAGTTCAGGGATCACAAAAGTCATTGACGGATTCATCCTCTGGGGACCTTGATTATCTGTACCAGATTTTATGGCAAAAGATATTTATGATGGACTGATTTAATCAACCACCTGCTTAAAAAGTAAATGATATTGATAACAGTCCAGTCTCAGATTAGTCTCAGCCCAAGTATTTAAAGTAATGGCGATCAAGGTTATGAAGTAGAGGGAATTACCCATGTAGTCACTGCTGTAGTCAACATATTGGTCATTATTTTCAGCATCTTCATCGTCTGGGTTGGAATTGACGCTTTTGGCTCGTTGCTCTCTGGACACGCCTCCAATCACCAGCTCTGGCTTCCGGCTGCTATCTTCTCTCACCTCCTCTTCTCTCTTCTCCTCCTCTATTGCTCCTTCAAACTCTTCCTCGCCAACACCACCTGCCGCCGCTGCATTCTCATCCACGTCCACAATTCCCTCACTGTCTTTCTCTTCCTCCTCAACTTTTCTGCCTTCCTCCTCCTTCATTTCCATCTCTCTGCTTTCCTTCCTCTCCACCTTGTCTCCTTCCTCCTTACCTTCCACCCTGTCCCCTCCATCCTTATCCCTGCCACGATGGATGACCCTGTTGCTCCCGCCCCCCTGCAACACCCCTAATGCCAGGTTAGAGGTGATATGTAGTGGCACAGTAACCATGGTGGGCCCTGTAATGTGCATGGCTGCTCTCCATCCTGCTTTAGTGGAGAGTCCCGGGGATCTTGACTGGAGAGTCTCATTGCCTGTGGACCCTAAACCCTCAGGGTCAAGAGCAGTGTAGGTGCCCTGGGTCCCCCCACTCACTAACCCTGTCCCCCTGCGGTATGTCACAGCATATTCGCTGCCACCCATTGCACCGGAAGGAGCTGGAGCTTCTGAGCCTGGCTGAGGGGAGGGTGTGACTTTAGGAGACGTGTTGATGGAGGGAGGGCGCTGAGTAGAACGTCTGGAACCTGGAACATAATAGAGAGATAAGAACTGGGTCACAAGAAGTTTAACAGTTCAGTCTAGGTAAAAATATAACTGTGAATCTGTGAATCTTTTGTATGGGTCAGTACACACAAATCAAAGGTACTTTTTCCCCCACTTCTCTTTATATTGTTTCATTTTTGTGTGCAGGTTTTAACAGTTTCAAGCATTGAAAGGCGACACTGGAAAAAGTCAGCTAGAAAGACAATTTTCTGTGTCTTTCCATGTTCCAGCTACTCTGAATAATCCACAAGCTTCATTGTAAATAGGTTTCCCTTGAACTGTACTTTCTACACATGAGAACAATCCCAATGAAAACTTTTGAGAGCATGTTCTGCTGATGATTCAGGGTTGTCTCTGGAAAGACAAGTCCCACTAAGTTTTTCAAAAGCCATTTTTTCAATGAACTCAAAGATTCACAGGCGGATATCTCAAAACCTAAATTCATACAATCAAATATTTCCTCATGATCAAACACCACTTGGGGCTAAGTGAGAATTTTAACTTATTATAACAAATTATTATTATCATTATTAATTTTAACTTTTGTACTTTTGGTGAACTGATCCTTCTAATAAACCCCAGATGGGTGGAGTTTGTGTGTATAGTATAGTAAGTCTATAGAATGAAATAATTGTTTTGTTATGTTGGAATATTGATGGTATTTATTCATATTGAATCACAAAATGACTTGTGATTCGTGTGAGAAGAGCAGCACCTTCATTTGGATACAACGGACTGCTGAGGGAGTCCATGCTTCTTGCTGGTCTCAAAGAAGCCCTGTCTTTCTCTGGAAAAAAAAAAACATACATAAGAGTGGGATGAGAGGGAAGCTGTGAAAACTGATTACATAGAAACTTTGAACCTCCTGTCTGAAACTGCCCCCAACAACTTGGTTCTAAATCAAATTATTAATGCTTATAACCTCCAAAGGTTTTAACCTCAACCTGAACATTATCAGAAAGATCATACATTTAATTTTGAGCTATAAGAATTGAAGCAGATTATGATCATCAGTTTTTAACAGTATATCAATTTCCTACACCACAGTAGAAGCAAATACTCCAACTGAGAAAAAGGAACATGAGAAGGTTTCGTACCTTTAGCTGAGTGTTTGTGCCTTCGCCGCGGGTCTGGGAATCGTCCTCCGATGTTGAATATGGACATCCACTTCCTGCCCTTGAGAGATCCTTTCCTCCTGAGGTGAACAAGACGGACATTCACAGGGAAATGGTTTATACAGTATGAAGAACGCAATGGTAAACCTGAATTCCACCAAGGAAACTCAGAAACGTTTTTCTAAGATTCAGTTTCTTGACATTATGACATAACGTCAACATGCTTTACTTTACCGTGAAGTTTAACACTCTGCCTGCGCAGGAAAAGGGTAAACATAAATTTGTAAAGCAGTGTGATGACACTCCTGATAAATGGATGGTCTCCTCACTTGTCTGTGCCTTCAATGATAGCGTGGTAGGGTCTTATGGCGATAGGACCGTCTCCTGGACTGATGTTCCCAAAGCTGGGGCAGGGATGAGAGGGAACAGACTTGAAAAATCCTTCATCCTGATTGGACTCTGCTGATGGGGAGGGGAGGGACTTCCTTCTCTCGGATGATACACCTGAATACAGCAGAAGAAAGAGATGAGGCAGAGGTGAGTGTAAGCCGGTCTCTGTGTGTGTGTGTGTGTGTGTGTGTGTGTGTGTGTGTGTGTGTGTGTGTGTGTGTGTGTGTGTGTGTGTGTTCTAACCTTGCTCAGGAAACAGCTGAGGGACATGTGTGAGGATGAACTCCACTACAATGGACTGAACCCTGACCTCCATGAAGGCCGCTGTACCATTAAACCCAGTCGCCTCAATGTCCTTTGACCTTAACATAAAGATTGATTGATTGATCATTGATTGATTGAGTGGCTAGTTCAGTGTATTGCTCAAAGGCCCTTCAGCAGCAACAGAAATATATATATAAATAAGGCGCTGATCTAGGCCACTGATATTAGCACACCTGAGCAGGTTGGGGGCCCAGACGATGGCCAGGTTTCTGGCGTGCATGTTGGTCTCTGAGGAATGTGAGGCCATTCTGACCAGATGATGCATGAGGTACTCCAGAGTCCTGAAGGAAATAAAGGTGAAGACTTAAACCTGCAATAACTGCCAAAATAAATAGGCTGTAAATTGGCTAGATCACTTTTTTCTCCTGAATAGTGACGACTTTGTAAAATGCTAATATGAATCCAAATGAGTCTTTAAGTAAAAATAATGGAACTAAAATGTTATATCCACTGGATGGTATAACTGCAGACTAAATACCAACTGTCACCTACTTATTCGAGAAAGAAAAGGTTGGTTTTACTTTTGGCTTAGATGGAAAATCTAAATGAGATTTTTAAACAAGGCATTGAGTGAGCTGCACGAGACTGTACCTGTAATGAAGTGCTGGTAGTTCTTTCAGAACATCTCTGATCTTTACCAGCCTCTCCTCCTCCAGCTGGATGGCCACAGCCTCCTGCAACACAGACACGTGTTTGAATCAATATGAAAAGACAATTCATCTCTTTCTATTAACTCCATGAACAAACAGGAGGCGGGGGAAATTGTGTGAAATGTTTGTGCGTCCGTGCTACTCACAGCGAACTTGTCGTACAGCTGGTATGTGAGCAGCGGGTTCGGCAGCTCTCTGAAATAAGCTTTACACAGAGAGCTGACACAGTGGATGTCCTGCAGATACAAATCCTTGTTCAGATCTGGATTCCCGTCGTTCTCAAACTCTCCCCTAGTTTTAGAAAAAGAGGAATTCATTTTAGAGCATGTTAACACAACCACAAACACATACTAATAAAAACTTAGTAGAGTGTACATTTAGAGATATAGGGTCAGACACACAGCTGCACACACACACACACACACACACACACATAACTTGCCTTAGTTTCTGTATGTTGGACGACACTCCGGACAACCTGTAGATTCCGTCCACGACTCCATGATGCTCAACAAATTCACTGCAGCATCGCAAGACCTGAGGAACTGTGTCACATGACTCACATTAATGACCTGAATATTCACATAACAATAAGATGAATTGTTATAAACTTCGATTATGAACATACATGTTCAGATTTGTATGTGTTTTGTCTGTGTGTTTCACATGTGATAGTCTAGAAGCCCATTTTTGTTGGTTTTATGTCAAACAAAAAGACGAAATAATACCCTCACACTGCTATCTCCTTCCTAGTATTTATTTTGATCTCCATAGACACCTGGGGAAGACTGATTGGGTTTGAAGTTGGATTACTTTTGTCCTTTTGTGTAGATTATTGTTAACCAGCGCCTACAAATAATTTATGGACGATTATCAAATATAAACAAAATATATTGTACTATGTATTTCCAAATTGTCATAAAAGCAGTGTAATCATGTACAACATCAAAACTAGTTGATATACATATATACAAGTATATAAATTAAATATTTTATAACATACATTATATTGTGAGAGCATTTTTGGCAGCATGGCTCAAGGGATAGCAATGTTAGTACAAACTATGGTCCACAGAGGATGAATCATACTCTATCTAATCCTAATCATGCCCTGACATTTGTTCCGGTGCCACCATTAAGTTTGTATCTGTGGTTTTGAGTGAAATGTCTCAACAACTATTAGACGGATTGGTACAAACATTCATGTCCCCCCTCAGCATGATTTGCGGTAACTGTGGCGATCCTCTGACTTTTCATGTTACGCCATCATCAGGTCAAAGTTTCAGTTCATCCAATTCTGTGGTTTTACGTCCAAATACCCGCAGAAGCCATGACATCTCCACCCGCCCTTCTGTACCTTGTGTTTAGTGCTAATTAGCAAAAGGTAAGCATGCTAACACACTGAGTTATTATTGTGATCATGGTGAACATTATACCCGTTACACATCAGCACATTAGCATTGTCATTTTGAGCATGCTAGCAGTAGTTTTGTTTCTATCTAAAAGAAAATCCGCTCTTAGGGGATAAGAAATGGCAGGGTGGGCGGTTAAAGAATACATGGACTCCTGTCAGATAGGAAATAGCAGTATGTACTCACATGGCTGACTATAAAATGAGTAGTTACCATTTAAAGCATTAAAGTAAACTGGGTGTGGTTAATGCTGTGTGTTGAAAAAGAAATTATTTTGCATGTACTAAGTCTTTTTTTGGCCTCATATCCGTCTGGGCAATGCAAAATGAGAAACCAAGCATTTAAAAAACATGACAAATATTCTGACCAAATAACAGAGATTACTAAATTGCTACCCATCAACCTGCTGAATATTTGTTTTTACAACTATAGCATGATATTTTAGTGGATGTAATTAAATATTCACAAAAACACACTTCTAGTTTACCAGATTACTCAGGATATGGAGTACATTCATATCTATGCACACACTGTTATATAGATATTGTTTGATAATTCAGATTTCTGTGGTTGTTGTGGATGTATGGTTATTTATCTGTACGACATGGTGTTTAGTATGTGCTCTACTGCCTGTCGTAGTTACAGGCAACTCTTTGGAACAGAGAACAACAGAACACAATACAACAGGACTTTTTTTTTTTTTTTGGAGTGGGGTTCGTTTACTTACTCTCTTGAGAGGAGGCAGTCAGGTGCTCGAGCAGATCACATCCAAACACCTTCTCTTTGTTTCCCCCTCTTCTCCGAACTCTTCGCATCTCGTCCTGTCTTCTGTTTCCACCTCACATTCAGACCGGCCCGAGCAGTTTGTGACTGTCAGACTGACTTTCTGACGGTCGGCGTGGCTCCTGGGTGTGTTGACCAACTCGGTTAATGTGACAATGACTTTGTAGAGGTGGTGCACATTTCAGAGATTTGACCGTGCTGCTGTTGCTGCTGCTTCTGTTTCCTTTTCTTCAGTGCATGGTTTTCAGGTGCAGGTTGCTTCCTCTGTAAGCTGCGTTGCACTGGAGTTCAAGCTGGTATGTTAGGACATACTTCGGTTCATCTTCCACCCTGAAAAAGCAGAAATAAAGGTTTCTTTGTGCAAACAGCAGCTTCACATTGCAGAGAACAATCTCCCACTAAAATCAAATAACAAATGGCGATGAATCCTCAGCATACATATGTGGCTCTTCACTTCCCCCTGATGCACTCAATATATTTTCGAATGAAAGGCCACACCCTTGCTTCTGAACTTCTCCTATTGAGTGAAGTGAGCCTCTGAACGTTTCACTCCGGCCACACCACAATGTCTCTCTGGACTGGTGGACCCACCTAAACCTCCAATCTCAGCTCCTGCTTGAAGACTGACTTCATTACAGACCCGGTCTCTGTCCTACTTGCCCACATGTCATGGCCACCGCGGCCCCTTTTTTCACTGCAGCGGAAGTCAAGCTCTGTTTAAGCCTGAACATATAGCACTGACATTCAAACTCGCTGCCCCATCCCCTCCATCTTCCTGACACCTGCCGCTGCTCTGCTGTTGTCCACCACCCCTCCCTGTCTGTCCACTTTGAAGGAAGAGTTTCAGTGTAGAAACCTGAGAAAATAAACAATTTAAAAAGAGAATACTAGTGTTCCTACCTTCACTCTGCATCAGCGCGCAAGAAGCAGCATAAAATGATGACGCAAGAAAACCACTAAACTTCCCCTGTTAACTTCCTGCGTGTCTCTCCTTCTCTTGCGCTTTCTCTCTGTATGTGGCCCACGCTTTCTCCGCCTCTGTTGACTGAGTAGGGAAATCAGTTCAGTGTATCTGTACAGTACATCTATTTCCCTTTATGTGCTGTGTTTTTCTCAGTGCAGGCCAAGTTCCTTGTATGTTATTCACCCTGACAGCGAGAAATGGATGCTGAATGTAGCTACAGAACAGTTCAACTGAAGAGAAAAGACAAATGTTTGACTCACTTCCTTTGGTTGTGTCAGTTGTACATGTATGCTATGTACCAATACTTATCACTGAAAACTAAAGCATCACACAGAGCCTCAAAGTACCACAAACTGCCACACAGTACCTCACAGCAAATCACAAAGTGCAACGAAGACTCAAAAAAGTACCAATGCAAACAGTCACCACAGTGTATAACACAGATTACTTCAAACTGCTGGAAACCGATACCATCCAGTGCCATTGATTACTAGAAATTATCCCAAAGACCCAGAAATTACAACACAACAGAAACTACAGAAATAGTGTGGGTCCCCCTGGAGCTCCTGGGTCTCATCTTCTTCATGTAACACACCCGTCATACCCAGCAGCAGCAGCAGCAGCAGCAGCAGCAGGAGCAGCAGAGGCCTAACCATAACCCTAAACCTAACTTTACCTAACCTAAGCCTAACCCTAAACCTAAGCCTAAACCTAAGCCTAAAACTAACCCTAAACCTAAACCTAAAAAATAAATCCCAAATAGGCTACCAAACAGTATCACACTGTACCACAATGCAAAGAGCAAGTATCAAAATTAGCACAAAGCACAGAGAATATGACTACACCACATAGTGCCAGGAGTTTCACAAAAGAAAAACAAAGAAGGCCTGCCATTAAATCCCACAAAGTACAAAAATAACCACAAGGAATCACAAATAACATGACTATAAAAGAGTACTTTTATAGAAATTAAAAACACTACAGGCATACCACAAGTTACCACAAAGTGTAATCCATATATGTGGCATTTGGATGCAATGTAATGTTGTAAATTCAATTAGATATTGTTGTACTTTATGATATTCTTTGATACTGTTAAGTATATTATAACCCTGTGTGGTAGTTTGGGCCTGTATCTCTTTCTACAGCATTTGGTTATTATACAGTATTCTTAGCATTTGGCTAGCTGATGTTAGAGTTTATGATGCAAGGTGTTTATAATAATGTGTGATTTTTCAGTGAAAGTAATGACAGTCCGTTGCTTGGCAACGACTTACTTCTAAGGCACTCTTTATAAAGTTTTTATAAGTTGTCACTAATGCCTTTAATAAATCATTTACCAATGTTTTATAGAGCTGTCATAAGCCATTAATAAGATCAGTCGAGACTTCGAAGTTTTCCTAATTTGTTAATAAGTTGATTTTGGTCCAAATACGCCATGTTTTTCCAGAGGGTAAGTCCATTAGTCTTTTTCATAACCTGGCAACTCAATCTGATGTACAAATCATTAGCAAATGAGTCATTAATGGTTTATAACATCTATACCTTGAGGTCCATATCGATTCTATCAGTAATCCTGCTATTTAAGTTTTGTCATACGTGCAAATATCAGTAACACCTTTCTTTTTTATTCCCCCTGTTTAGGTTTAGGTTCATAAACATTATACAGTTAGAAAGTTTATAACACACTATAATGTAGTTGTAAGCAGGTATTTGTTTATTAAAGTATATTATAACTCCTGTGGTCACCCATATGTGGACGTTGGGGTATAAACAGATAATGAATGACAATGTACTGTAGTAAAACTGAAATTAAATAACAATAAAAATAAAATACTTTCATAAACTTTTAATGTGTCCCTCTATTTGCTTACAACTACATTATAGTGCGTTATAAACCATTAATTGTTGTATCATATGTAAAGTGTTGAGTATCTGTAGTCACCTGGGTTCAGCATGAGTTCTGACAGTGCGCATGTCATTGCATATTTACGGTAGTACTGTGTCACCTGTGGCTGCAAGGGACGCTGCTGTGGTAACCTCGTTTTATATTCCTGCACGTCCCATACGGGCGGCAATACAGTTGAACTAACATCCGACTAACGTCAAAAAAAGCACACAAAGACCTTTCGAGGTGTATTTATTTCATGGCAGAAGATGTAGAAGTATGTTAGTTTAAAGAAAAAGGTCGCCTATATTCAATGCAAGGAACAGGAGAGCGAGTGACACCGCTCGTACGAAGCGCAAGGGGTAATAAAAGGAGCGAGCCTATCCCCGAACCATCCGCGGAAGAAATTAACGGCTCACTTCCAGTTCCCAACAACGATGAATACAACAGTCTGACCAGCAATTTGTGTACGTTTATCCTGAAAGTGGGTCACATACAGGCGTGAATATATTTATTATCATTTGAATAAGAAGCTGAAGTCATTGCAAGATGGAGAACTGCAGCTTCCAGAGCCAGCTGCTGTCCGTCATGGAGGTGCTGGCTAAGGCGGCGGTGGCGGAGATCAACCGGCGTGTGGATGATAGCTGCGCGGTGCTCCGGCTGGAGGTGAGCCAGAGCCGGCGGGACATCGACCTGCTGAAGAGCAAGTGCGAGGTGATGGAGGCAGAGCTGAGGAGGACCAGGATGAGGGCCAGGAGGAAAGGTGAGGAGGGTGGCATGAGATTATTCACTTGTCAAGTTACTGTCTGTAGTTCCTGCTTTTCAAACGTGGAGACATGTGTATCTTTGTTCTTCTTCCTCAGTGTTTTATCCTCCAGCCGGTGAGAGATTTTCTCCTTCAGTCAAAGTAGTTTTGAACAGAGAGAGACAGAGCGCAGACTGGGACAGACAGATGATGGATGCTGAGGCTCAAAATCAACCCCAGCAGGTATGAGCACTGCATCATTTTATTTTGACTGTATATTGATCAGTATATTCAATATACAGTCATATAAATAAGAACAGAAAATAAATTAATTCTCAGACATGAGAAGCTGAAACCAGAAAATGTTTGCCATTTTTGCTTGACTTTAATTATGTCAATAATTTATTATTATTTGATTTATTCACCTCACTCAGAACTCAGAACACCCAGGAAATCTCTTGGCTTAGGAATCAAACAGTTTGTTCCCATTTGTGAGCTAAGAAGAGAAAAAAGTGATTAATAGTTTAGACAATGAAACAGCAAAAACTGTAAATAAATTAATAAATAAAAAGCTGAGGGTTGACTAACCAAATGTTAAAAAAAAAAAAAAAATACCTACAAATATTCAGTTTGTAATCAAATATGACAAAGAAAGGCTAAAATCTAAAGACATTTTAGCATTTTTCCACTATTCTTGCTTGAAAAAGACTCAAATAATGAATCAATTATCAAAAATAGTTACAGATTATTTTTCTGTCAATTAATTAATCAACTAATCAACTAATCATTCCAGCTCCCAAAAATAACTTTAAAACTATAAACACTTGTATGTTACTGTATTTCATTTCTTCATGAAGTCAATTTCCATTTGATGATCATATACTGTATGTGGTCAGTGTATTGTACAAATAGTAGATGGGTTTTCCCTCTACTTGCACAACTGGTGTGTGTTTGTGTATTTATCTGACTCCACAGCGTGTGTGTCGTATTAATGCTGAGCCTGGTGTTGCAGTGTGCAGACATGGAGCCCGCTAATGAAGCTGACCACATACAGATCAAAGAGGAGTGCGCAGAGGAGGACATGTGGAAGAACGACCCAGAGGACGAACACAGTGAGTGTGAACACTTTTCAGATACACACATGAACTTCCTCTGCCCATGTCGACGCTGCAGTCACACACAGTCTCACACATAGGGCTGAGCAAAGTAGTTTCAGGTGATGTTGTTACTCAGCCGACATTGACTGCATTACCTCACCATGTCAAGCAACAGTGCAAAAGATACGTGCTACGAGAACCCATGCTCACTGAAAACCTCTACTTCAATATTAAATGTGGTTTCCTTGTTTTTCCTTAGTCTCTGGAGCTGAACAGCCGGCGTACTTCAAAACCTCACAACCTGCCCAGACTGACGGCTTTGTGAACCGTTACCTCTCAGCTGAGAACCCAGCAGACCCAGAATCTCTCGTTTCCCCAGCGGACGGCTACACCGCTTTGAAGGAGCAGCAGCTGAGCACAAACCAGAATGGGACAGAACTCGTAGTGAAACATGAGAAAGAGGAAGAGCCCGATGAGAACGCAGCTCCTCTCGATTCAGGCCACAAGTTTGTGACGGAGGAAGGTGACGATCAGCTGTGGTCGTCAGGTCTGTGCGGAGACACCGGTGATCCGAGCTCCTCCTATGCCGGGCAACAGTTTGAGCAGATTCCCACTGTGTTCACACCTCAAAGCGGCCTGCATTTGGAAGATATGGCACCCAGAACTCACTCAGTAGGGAAATCACATTGTGTCACGGTGAATGTATCACGAGCAAAAAGACGAGCCAGAACGCTGGGATGTAAAAGACCACAGGCAGATGAAGGACACAGCGCTTTGTCTCAGATTAACTCCGTGGATCAAAGCTCCCTTCCTCAACAATGGCAGCATCAGTACAGAGACGTTGCACCTGCTGTGAGGAACCCAGATCAGGATCCGTTGGCGCCGAATCCAGCGGCCTCCTCGCTCTGCGGGCACAGCCGCAGTGGCTTCGGCCTGGCGAGGATGAGGATGAGGACGCCCTGGAGGTCCGGCATCGGCGAGAAGAGGTTCAGCTGCACGTACTGCGACAAAAGCTTCATGAGGTTCAGTCAGCTGAAAGAGCACCTGAGGAGCCACACGGGGGAGAAGCCGTTCAGCTGCCTGCAGTGCGGCCGGAGCTTCACCAAGCAGTGCAACCTCATCAGACACGCGGTGGTCCACAGCGGGGAGAAACCCTACGAGTGCTCGCTGTGCGGGAAGTGCTTCACCCAGCGCTCCAGCCTCAAGTCCCACCAGAAAACAGCTCACTGAGTTCAGAGTGGTTTATTTTATACATCTGATTCCTGTGTTTGGTAACTTTAAGAAACTTTTAACTGGAGCTGGGAAAACATTGATTAAACTGTTTTAATTCTATAGTTATTACATTGTCATTATTATGTTTGTTTATTTATTTAATATTATAACATTTGATATAATATTGATATTGTAAAAACAGACTAGTCTGGAATTGTAATACCATAATTAAGCTGAAGGCTGCGGCTAATAATTATCTCATTATCAATGAATATGAGAATTGTTTTTAATTGTTTTGTCTATTAACGGCCAGAAAATAGAAACAAATGTCCATTCTAATTTCAGACACACCAAGGTGACGTCTTCAAATGTTTAGTTTTGTCCGACCAAAACCCAAAGATGTCCAGTTTACTGTTACCTGTGACAAAGAAAAGCATCAAAGTTTCATAACTGTGAATGTGAAAAACCATATATTTGATATTTTAGCTTAAAAACAATGATTGATTAATTGACAAATCATTGCAGTTGTAATTTAGTTCAAAGGGCCATACCAGCGTGGTTTTAAGGTTGAACTACAAATCCTATGTACTTCAATTTTTTTTTTTTTAAATGTATGCATAGAATTGAATTGAAGCCAACGGCTGCCCGATACTTAAGGTTAAATACATTAAAATGATTAAAACACAAAAAATGGTCAGTATCTGATCTGCAGGAGATGGACTAAGATACGCAGAACCACTGGTATGGTCCTTTAATTGTGTATCTTCATGTTTTTTAATACTAGTTTGGTCAACATATCAATGTTACTGTTGTTATTTTTAGAAATGATCTTGTGTATAAATATGTTTTGAAATACACCAACAGTCATATCGTCACATTATATTGTAACATCACAAAGAGAAACAGTTTAAAGATGCTAGAGGGTAAACCAGACACTGCTGCTGCTATCTGGTTGGACAGAAACTAACCAGATAGCAGCAGGTGCGGTGGTCAGGTCCTGACACACTAAAACACGACCAAGTCTTTCTATCCATATAGTCCTCCAACAGCTGTTTACTTATTTAATCCTACACAGTATGAAAATTAATTAGCAGATTGAAATTTCCTCTAGTTGTGTAATCAAAAACAAACACTTCGCCCTGTGACTCTCAGGGATTACTAATTTGGGGTACAAACCAGGGCCAAGCTGGTCTAAGTAGACTGGTCATATATTTCTTACCTGGAGAAACCATCTTGACACTTGATCAGGATGTAAAGTCTGGATCTTTTGACACCAGTCGTCCACATGATGACTTCAGTCTCAGAACTTGCTAATCAAACCTGAAAGCAAAAGTTTCACATTTATTTTAAAACATATACGATTTTCACTGAAGGTTCACCGAAATCATCCTGAAGAAAAGACTAAGAGACGAACACAAGGAAAACTCAGGGAAGCTCCGTTATTCGATCAGCAAAAACATTTCAATCTGTATTTCATCGAGGGAGGTAACACAAACTTTTTACATAAATATACAAAGGTAAGACATTAAAAATGTTTTCTCATAAATATCAAATTAGATCCTTTATCCTGTAAAACAGTGTGGTGAAAGTTACATTTGTTGCATAGAAAGTTGAGACGAGTAGTTAAGAGGAGATCACTGTACAAGTGCATTTTAGTTCCTATTGGAGTGAACAGACGGAGATCAGCAGAGAGTAACATCAGGATCAATACACAAGTGCTGGAGCAGAGGCAAACGCGGTTCATCATGTTTAATGAGTAAAAATCTAATTTTATAATGCAACACACCTTCCAGATGAGACTCTCATTAAAGCTGAAGAAATGCTTTAACCTGTGACATTCAACTCTGCAGTCTCACCCCTTCCACACCTGTGAAGCACAGGAAGTGGACAACAGAACACAGTGACGATCAAACAGGAAGTCTGACACCAAATCTGTTTAAGACATTCATCGGAGCGTGTTAATAATAGTAGAAAATGTCATGAGACCACCAATTTATTGAAATAAAAATTCAATCAAATGTTAGCAGCAACCTCATTAGAGAGTGTTTTTCGGAGTATCAGAGACTTTAATGAAATGTGCTCCACTAACAAGGAAATATACACTGAATTTTAAGGAAATGCGCGGGGCAGTACATGTGTACCAGTGGTACATTATACGCCACAGGGAGACCAGTAAAGCCTGGGCCTGCAGTCATCTAAGCCCCAACATCATGTTCAAAAAATGAGCCTGTGGCAGCTTTTTAGACGATTACGTGTGTGTGTGTGTGTGTGTGTGTGTGTGTGTGTGTGTGTGTGGAGTTTCAGCATTAATCAGTTTGTTTCATGACACTGTTTCATTTGCAGTATTTTGACACCGTGAATTATCTTTTTTTGTGTAAACTGTATGGTTCATATACAGTATAATTCACATTACTGCTGGCCTTTATGTTTATCTTTAGCTACAAGTTCCACATGAGATTGATCTCCCATCTTAAAGGAGCCTCCAGTTTCTAGAAATTTCAATTTTGACTTTAAAGCAAGACTACGTAACTTTTGCAGAACATCGGCCGCTTTGGAGCGAACAGTTTGTCTTTTGGCTTTATTTTTTGACAATCATCATCGTGCGTTTAGAGTTGCAAGAGGGGGCTGTTTTGAAAACTCGTAAATACTGACGAATGAAATTGGTGGCTCGGCTTCAAATGCGGCAACACTGCCCACGAATGCTTTGACTGCTGAAGGGTGTTGGCTTGCTTCATCTGTGGCACTTATGGCCTATGTCATCAAGTAGCAACCAAACTGATGTACTTTAAGTCCTTAAAATCCTAAAACCATCTCCTTCATAAACTGGCAGAGTTTCCCGTGAAATAGTTCGAGGAGGCATGTTGTTGTAAAATATTTCACTGCTGCAGTCAGGTTTGAGGTTGCTGGGATGGTTTGAGATTCACCATCTGTCTAATGCGTGTTTGTGTTTGAGGCACACATTTATTACGAATCATCTCTAATTCTTTCCACTGAATGTCAGCGCACGGCCTCGTTTATCCGAAGGATGTGGACAATGTTTTTTGATTTAGTTTAAAAAGTACTTGTCTAACAAAAGGGGAAAGTATCAAAACACATTTCAGATTTTTAGACACTCACACATACACAACACAAGGGATCTTCAGTGCCCCTTATCATAGACAAGGCGCCTAATATATGAAACTTTCAAGGAAAAAAATCTACATCATCTCACAATAGTAAATATAAACAACCTTTCAAAAAAATAATCTCTATTCCGAGTGTCCACCGTGTTGATAAAAGCTTTTTTTTTTGTGCTAACACCTTGTTCTGTCACACCTGGGTGATAACAGCTTTGAAAAATATTTATTTATCTAAATTCAGTTGTGTTTGATTTATTGAACATGTGATACATTCACTTGATAGATAAAAATCAAGTGGTTTTACTTTTCTTTTTACGTTATATTTATCCAAAATCTTTGAAATGCATCCCGGTCCGTCAGTCTACTTTTAAAAATTCTTGTCCATGTCCTCACAGTCAGGAGTCCGAGTCCCCGTCTCTTGTCCAATAACCGGCACATGCTCCTCACCGCCTCCTTCATGTGAGTGTTTGGGTTTAAATCTGTTACATCGGGCAGGTGTCTGTCCCTCTTTCTCCTTCCTCCTCTGCCTCCAGGCTGCAGGAGCAGTCCATCGCCTCCCCGCCCTCCCTCTCGCTGCTGGGGACCAGCGTTGACCAGCTCTCCCCCAACAAGTCCTCCTTGTTTCCCTCCTTCCTACCCTCGACCTCTCCATCGTCCTCCCCTCCTCTCTGCCTGCAGTAAGGTGGGATCTCAACCACGACGTATTTCTTCGCCCAGCCGCCCAGCAACGCTTTCTGTCGGATGTCATTTCCAGTCAGGCCGGCGTCAGACCTGGAGTTAGGCGCTGAGGGGGAAAAAAAAGAAAAGACAAAAAGAGGCAAAACAGGAAAGAGAGGAGAGAAAAAGTAAGGACAGTAATATAAGTGTTAAAATAGGAAAAAGGAAAACAGAAAAGAGCAGAAAAAAGAGCAACAGTAAAAACAAGGACAAATTCACCATTATTATATGATTTCGGAAATTATTTATGTTGGCAAAGTATAAACTCGTATCAGAGCTAAAGCAGTAAACTAAAATAATATAAGTACTGTAAATTAAGGCAACAAAAACTTATAATATATAACTTCTGCATAATTATACACAAAAACAATGTGAGTTGCTGCATGCATTTTTCTGCTAAGGAAAACAACTCATTGCTTAATCTAGTACGAAGCATCTCATATGTTTCCTTCAGATTTCTAAGTTGATTACTGACAAATAAACATAAATGTCTGCAGCAGCCAGGAGAGCAGGGCTGATCTGTTTCAAGGCCATAGAAGTGCTTTTCAAGAGGAGGAAATCTCAAGGATGAACAAGGAATGGACCAAAAGACAGGACACCCCATCATCATCATCATCATCATCATCATCATCATCATCATCATCATCATCTTCATCATCTCTGGGATGAACTGCCACGCTTCATTTTAAATCACTAATCAAGTGTTTGCCATCATGTGTAGCATCTCTTATCAGTGTCAAATGCAGCTATGAGCTTTTCTAGTTACATTAGGCATCAGCTGACTCCAACCACATCTTGTTATGTTACTAGAGGTGTTTTAAGTTGAACTGTATTTATTTTATATTACTTTTAATCATAAATAATTTTCTATTCTACTTTACCAAATACATCGAAGCAATGTTTAGGTTATCTTTGTTTTTCCAACACTATATATCTTAACAAGATGCACTTGCATTGCCTGGTGTCCTGCCATGATCTCAATGACAAAAAAAAAAAAAAAAAAACAAGACACGTATGCAAGTACCAGCAGTTTGTCATCAAGAATCGAGTTTCAAAAAAAGTCCCTTTAGTATGCATATTTATGCAGCAAAGGACACCGAAATCTAAACAGATCATCTACTCCACATAGCGTACCTGTGTTGCAAGTATGAAGTTTCTACCATGAATCGTTCTTGAGTTATTGCTTCATGTGTTGACAGTGTCACAGAGTAACAGATGCCAGCATGACATATTGAATACCTCTTATTTTCTAATATTTATATATATATATATTTTTTTTTTTTTTTTAAGGAGCAAATTTGCCTAATCAACAACATATTTGGTAATAATAGAAATTAGATTTGTGCAAACTTCACAAACACAGTTCAAAGTTGTATATTTTTTTAGTGGTAGATTCTTTTAAAATAAATCTATGCCTGTGTCTTAGTTCCTTGGTTAGCAACAGCTTCCCGCTGCCACCACCCGCCAAGAGCCATGTACATGTCCTCATCAGACAACTCACCTGGAAGCGTTGTGGACAGCTGGCTGGAGTTACAGGTAAGAGACCCATTGTTGTTGGAGCTGACAGCAGCAGCGAGGTGGAAGACCTCGGAGCGGGGCAGTTGGGGGGACACCGGTAAGGAGTGGCACTGTCTTCCTGGCAGCTGCTGCCAGTAGTAAGACGCCTCCTGTTGCGGCCCCACAGGTCCATGAGCAGGTGGCTGGTTACTGAACACACTCCCCGGAGGTGAGTGGAGGTCAAACACCAGCGAGAAGACAGACTTGCTGGGCACATCATAAAACTTGATCTTGCCCCCACACAGGTCCTCTCGGGCGGTGAACGGGTTGATCTTGCGGGCTTTGGAAGCTCGCTGAGTAGTGGGTGGGTTATAGTAAGGGTCCTGGACGTTGACTTTTCTTATTGGTTTGCAGGAGAAGATGTCTGATTGGCTGCGGCTGAGCCAGATGTTGCGCCGGGGACGGGGTGATTTCGGCGGGATTTTGTCATCCTGGAAACCGAGAGGGTTCAGCCGCTTGAAGCCTTGGATCTTTTCACCTTGAACAAAAAGACAGAGCATCGTTTTGTGACATCCTGAAGTGAAATCTAGTAGATATAAGTCTAGAAGTGTATCTTTGACTTTGAAGCAAAATTAACAGTCATAGTTAGATATCTTTTTCATAGTGATAATCTAATGTAACCACTAGGTGGCACTACAGGCTCAATCCTGCATAGAGTGGCTATGAGTTCCTGGAGTCCCTGTTCTTCAAATGTTTCCTGTGATACTACAGCAGATTGTTTTCTCTTAAGTTTGTTGACTTTAAATTTTTTCATAAACTTCATATAATAATAAGTATTAGTGCCAATAAAGTCCTGGAAAATGATGGATTTGAGGATGACAGAAACAGAAACAGAGAAAAAAGAAAAAGCGAAAGTCTTGCAAACTCAAGTTTCCAGCGATTGTTCACATTGTTTAGAAACATACTTTGCTCACATAAGCGCATAAATAGTCGGAGGTGGACAGAGAGGGAGGGGGCCGGAGAAGTTCATGACATTACAAACGACAGCAGACGAGGAGCCAGATCCAAGTTATGTTTTCCACACAATAATAGATTCATGAGGGGTATTTCTTCTGTCAACAGGCTCGGACTGTGTTTTATGTGTTCCGTCTACAACACAACAGCAGATCAAACAAACCACATTTGTAACTAATGTAAATCTACCCTGCATCCCGTGACGTCATATATTCGTGCTCTCCTTCTTCATACAGTGTTGTTCTGAGGAAAAGGAGCCATTTGGCTCGTCTAAACAAAAACATTACAGCCTCCTGACTTCATGATGGTCAGACGTGCAGGCGGCTGTTCGCTGGACCAAATTAGAAGTGAAACCTGGGCCTGCATGGATCAGGTATCTGAAAATAGGAATGTTGATCTCAGACCAGTTTTCCTCTTCAAGACAAGATGAAGTTTATATTATCAGTAACCAAGGATTCTGGGCCAGCACTCGTGTTGCAAAAATGCTCCATGAATAACTTACTAGGGTGCAAAGAACAGGGGATACAAATATCACAGTAGAAGTAGGGATATTACTCTCCTGACTGTCTGACTAAACCTAGGTTAGGTTTCTCTGGGAGAGGACAGTGTAAACATTTTGCTTATTACTGACTAAGTGGACAAACATGGAATCAACACTGCTTTGCAAGAGTAAATGGTGAGGAAATGGGTTTCTGTCAGGCTCACCACTGACTGGAGAACAATTAAAATATTGACTAGCTCACTGGTTGGTGATCGGACTAGATTATAGAGTGCAAGCAGAGCCTGTATAGGCTTCTGTTGCCAGTTCCCTTCCGACCACTTTCCTTTGACAGGAATTTACTAGCATCCTCTTGTAAACAATAGGAGCTGACTTTTAAAGACTGTAAAGCTAAAGCGGAAATGACTTTATGTGATTTTGTACAGTGCCGATACCTTTGGGTATAGTCTTCTTGTCGTTGTCCCCACTGAGCGGGACACACTCCTGCTCCATCTCTTCAACTTTAAGGCGAGCAAGAATCTCCTCCAGGTGCCTGACGATGTCTGGGAAGGATGGACGGAGTTTAGGGTCCATCTGGAGGAGGAGGAAATGAAGACATGTAAAAAGAATTAGTGATTTATACATGGTGACGTAGTGTAGAGTCAGAGATAGACTGACCATATTAGGTTATTACCAGGGAAACATAATAAAATATTAACATAATTACCTAACCGTATAATTTACATAAACAAACAACACCAGAGCTTATGCCTCCACAAGCCTTGACACTGAGTTTCCTTTGTGATATGGTACAAAGGACGAATGGTAGTGGTACAAATGCAAACATAAAGCAAAGAGGCAGACATCTGCCAAGGCCAATGTCCAACAATGTACACCAGGCTTCAGAGAAAAAAATTCAAATTCATAGTAAATGATCTGGATCCGTCTCAGAAGTGAATGGGTTTTCCCCGGCCTGCGCCCCATTCCTTCACCAAGTTTGGTCCAAATCGGTTCAGTATTTTTTGTGTAATCCTGCTGACAAATAAATAGATGGGTGAAAACATAACCTCCTTCCTGGAGGTTATTGGAGCTACTCATTGTGTCAGTTACATTTTCAGATGTCTTTAGCAAAAGTATCTGGGTGGTCTTTCTTTGAACAGGGATATACTGATGTTCAAAATGTGAGATGGGAGGAAGGAGAAACACTTGGGGCTGAAGTTGAAGATAAAAGAATAGAAAATTGTGAGGAATTAAGAGAGGTAGATAGATTGTGTGGAAGAGGGGGGAGATGGAGAAGGGAGACAGGCTGCAGGGAGGGAGAAAGAAAGTGGAAAACAAGATGGGGGGAAAAAATGTGGCTAAAAGACGAGGACACAAAGCTAACTACGAAGTGCAAAGAGACTGGAGTCAGATCCAAGAAAGAATCTGTAACACTGACTATTTAAAAAATGAAATTCAGACAGGGGTTCTCTGGAGAACGACTTGGATTGAAAATAAGGGAGACAAGGATGATAAAAGCATCACAACAGACAAGGATGAGCAGGGATGGAGGGAGCCAATCTCGGCTCAATCAGCAGGGTGCTCTAAAAACTTTAATGCTCTCATCCTCTGTGGTTTGTAATTATAATAGAGAATAAAAAAAAATCACAATTCCAGTCTGAGCATTACAACTGGATAAATCTCATATCTAAACATATCTGTTATGGTTGGTTTGACCTACTTATTATTCCTTTTACTCCGTATTTCATCAGTTAATCAATTTAACAACAAATCAGTGTATGGATGTTGTGAAAAGGTCAGTCTGCCAAGTAACTGATCCAGCTTTTGGAGAATAGAAGACCCCCTGGATAGTGAGCTAAATCAGATTATTCGCATAATCAGATTGCCCCTCTATTTCTGATGACTAAAATAAAAGTTACTTAAGAAATTAAAAATGAAACAGAAGAAATTGTAGAAACAACCGCGGCAGACACACACGTGTCTTGGATTTAGAAAAGCTTGTCATGAACACCTTATCAAATATCACTATACCGATTTGAGAAAAAAACGGACACAGAGTGGTCAGGACAGGAGTGTGGTGGGCTCACATTGCAGCAGTTGAAAGCCAGCTGGAGGAAGTCAGGCGGACAGTCTCCAACCATGTGCTGGAACGTGTGGTAGTCCAGGCCGAAGTTCTGCTCAAGAGGGAGAGACAAAGAGGTTTGAATATACAGTATGAAAGTTAAACAGGAAATTCACAGTTACCTCTCTGACAAGAAAGATAAAGCGATAGGCAGAGCTTCATCAGATGTTTTACTCACTGTTACTCTTGTGCCAAAGCCAGCTTCACATCAAACTAATCCCTCTGACATGGTCCTGCTGACTGCCAAGTGGACTATCAAGGTCTAATAACCAAAGTCTCATTTCTGAGCTTGGATTCTCTGGTAAAGCCTGGTTTAAATGTTCAATCCACACGGCAATGCAAGGGATGATCCTATTTAACAGTTATCATGCTTTTGAATTCACACTGAGTTCTGCATGGCAGGTAAGGAAGCCTACATTAGACTGATTATTCCACCCCAAATCTTTAACAACACAGACTGTGGGCATGATTTCACATTAGGGTTTCTGCAGATTTCAACAACTTACATTTTGTATTTTCAATGGAAGTTACAATAAGTTTGTAAACTAAACTGTAGAAGTTCTTAGCTGCTAATAAGACGACAACTGTGTGCACTGAACCAAGTATCTGACAATCTATATTCACATTAGTTAAGATTGTTAAGTTAATATAAATATAAACTTGTGAGTATCACTTCCCATATGAAACTAAAATACAAGGCAAGGTACAGCAAATGAACTACTTCTAAATATTTAAAGTTCAGTTATAATTTCAGCAGAATCAGATGGACAAACATTTCAGCTGCATGTGTGTCATGTGAATGTTCGACGGTGTAAACAGGGTGAGGATTATGGGATACCAAGAGATCAACCTGTATACAAAGCAAACAACACGGGTGAGAAAGAGGTGAGATGAGTAGTCACCTCCGTGCGGGGTAGGAAGTCAGGGTCAGCCTGGATCCTTGCAATGATCTCACACAAGATTATTCCATAGGAGAATACGTCGGCCTAAAAATAGATAGACACAAAAATGAACACAAACACAGATAAATTCAAACTGTTTAAGTTTTTCTTCATTCTGGAAATTCCCTAATATTAATTTACTTCTTACCTTAGTTTCTTTCCTTCCTGTCTGTAATACAACTCTCTAAATCCTACATTCTTTCTAGTTTTTCCAACCTTTGTTACAAAGCAAACTAATCTAATGTTTAGTATATTTGAGTTTATTTTCCAAATCATCTTTACTAATACCACTACTTGGTCAAAGGTCAAAGCTGGTGACTTTACCTTCTCATTGTAGGGTTCATCTCTCAGCACCTCTGGAGCCATCCAGAAAGGAGAACCGACAACCGAGAGCTTCTCTCCCTCAGCACTGAATACAACACACACACACACACACACACACACACACACACACACACACAACACACACACACACACACACACACACACACACACACACACACACACACACACACACACACACGTTTGACAGATTATATGCAACATGTCATCAAAATGAGGAAGTCATCCGCGCCAGAAAGTTCAAGCAACTTGAGAGGCTTTGAGCTGACTCCTGGACTCTGTGTTCCTGGTTGAGTAATATAATAACACCATGTTTACACAGAGCATCTAGCTTGAAGAAAAGTCAGAGCATATTCACTATCAGTTTGTGTGTAAACCTTTTCGAGCTGGAGAAACGTTGGTTTGAATTAATCCTCTTCTGGCCAAGTGCAGCACCAGGAGGTGACCCCTGACCTGACCCTGTCCATGTTATGTGTAAATAAAAGATGTAAGCAGCAGGAGGAAAAAACACAAGGGTGGGCTTTCCAATAACTGCCTGCTATTGCACCTGTGTTGATGTGTTAGCACTTAATAAAAAAAGTATGTTTGAGAGATTTTGAAGTCATTTCTCCAGACTGACTTTGTAATGTTAATATGAACAACCTGATAGATAAAAGAAGCTGAGACAAGACAACAGTGCAAACAGGCAAATATGAAAACTAAGCCAAGTCTGGTCAGAATTAGCCTCTTGCTCTGTGTGTTTACCCTCTAGCTAAAGCATAACTGCAGCTTTAAATCGTACCAGGCTTCAATCTGTTTTCAAAAGACGGTAGATGGTGTGTATAAAGAATCTTTACTCTCTAATCCTTTCAGTTCTGTAGCTGTTGCTCTGTTTAGATTTAGACTGGGTGACAGAGAGCTTGCATCTCAAATCTTTGTGTGCAAAGAAAATGTGTCATTTCCTGACAAATCACACAAATCGTGTGAGTTTAAAGTGTGGCTATATTCTGTGCATTATTCAAACATGTTTGCATGCCCACCTCCTCATGCAAAGACATACAATCATTTTATGTAAGTGTATTCCACTCTGCTCCTTAAGACAAGGCCCCTCCTTCTGTGTGCTGCTGCAGCATTAGAAACTAGAGCCCTGCACTGATAGTATCCTCCTGTTATCAAAACACTAAAGCACAGAATGTAATCTGTGCAGCCTGCAGTTAATGTTAGTGGCTGACCCATGTGTTAATAAATAACCCTGCGCCTGGTCTGAGGAGGAGGGAAAAATCACAACAGCAAAAACAGAAAAGAAAACATTCAAGTGGAGAACAAGCATGGAGAAAATGATCACACCTGTGCTGATGATCTGTATCTGCACCAGATGTAACGCTCCATATTTTGACAGGTTTCTTTTTAAAGTGTTAATGAGATTTATTAAGCTATTGCTGCTAAATTATTAACAAAACAACTGTGTAGTTATAAAGCAAGCAGGCACAGAACATCATTAGCATTCACTGTGAGTCATGTATCATCTGTCGTCCAATATTCACTCTCCTTTCAGCTCTGGTTTTCTGAGGAATATATCTGGGGCTTTAACTGATACATGCTCGACTTTGTTCATCAGCCACTCACTAACTGTTTGCTGTTTGATGATTGGCAGGTGGTGTACATGAGGTATTCAGAGAGGGTTTTTTTTTTGCAGGAAATAGCTGCCTACAATGGACAAGAACAGCTGTGACACAACCACACAAATTAAAACAGACAGCTACAAGAGGCTACAAAGCTCTGTCAGAGTTGGGTGATAATTTCCCAACAATTTTAACACATTGAGCAGCCTCTTTTCACTCTGCATACTCATTAGGTTTGATTAGATGTTATCATTTATTAACTAATAAGGATGTAACACTGGGTATATGTATGTAGAGCAGTGATCAGTGTAATACTCCTTACAGATTAGTGGGGATCTTCTCGGCCAGGCCAAAGTCTCCCACCACTGCTGTGTAGCCGTTGTCATCACATTTGATCAGGCAGTTCTGTGAACACAGAAAAACATTATCACCATTAACACATTTAGTTGAGGAAGTTGCAACACAGGGGGATTAAAAAAAAAACAACACTTTGTGGGCTTGGCAACATCAGTCAGACCTCCACTTCCTAGTTGAACTTGGACTTAAGCCTTCAATAATAGTTCACTGTACATTGTTATTCTGTGTACATCAGAAAAGAGGAACCAACAAGACATTTCAATATGCATTCCTATAAGGTTTGGACTCTTCCTCTTCACTCTAAAAGGAGCTATTTCTAACTCAACAGTTACCATTTGCTGCAATATTATCCAAGCAGTGTTGAAATGAAGCTGTACAGAAAAGTACCTGCATCCTGACATCATCTGCACAACCTTGCGTAACATTACAGTTAAACTGACATTTGGCAGCCACAGATACTGAGTTGAGCTGAACCTCGCCCTTCACTCCTTGTACTATGTGGCATTATGTAGTCAACTGTAAGTGCTGTGAATATGTCTCTGTGCAAATGCCTAACTGGGCATGGGTATTTCCTCTAAACTTTGTAAATTTATATCTTATCACTCCTTTATAAAGGAAGGGTACATCAATATGTAGCTCCCTAAAAATACAGCATATCTATAACACAGGATAAAGTAACAGTTGGAAGGAGAGAGTGTTTGGAAAAAGTATAAAGCATGAAATAAAATATAAAGAAAAAGAGGGAAAGCTGCTCTGTTTATTGACTTTCAGGACGGAGGTATGAGTCATGAGCACTTTGTATTAATTTGAGGAACTATAATCTAGAAAGGCTATGAAAACATTATTCAACCCCCAGTATCAGCATGTTGTTCTCTTATCTGTTCCAGTGAAAGATTTCACTTAAAAGCATTCCTTACATTTTTCTGTGCACTTTCATATTCTTCTGCAGATGACCACCTATAATCTTACACAGGCAATGAATGAAGGGTTTACAGCAGAGTGCGTACTGTCCCTGCTCCATGCCAACATGGCTCTGGGTCAAGTTGGAAAACTAGAGGCTGCCTGGTACAGATTATCACATCTGACAGTGACGCTGTGTTCCGTACAGAGAGGTTAGCAGGTCTAAGACTACAAGAACAGATAAGTGTGTCAAGACACGAATATCTATAATATAATCTAAACTCCAAGTCTGACGTCCAGAGGTCGCTTCATATTCTAGTCACCAAACAGTATTAATGCACTAAGAGCTGTCAAAAACCAGCTAATATTTGAATATCTTAAGTACAAAAGTCCTGGGCCATCTAATACTACTGAGGAGGGTAAACACAAAATCAACATTTGAACTAATAACACTGTATTCTTCTCAACACAAAATGCTTTCAAGAAATTTTTTCAACAGACTTCTTGAAAAGATATGTTGTTAAAATGTAAAAATGTTAAAAGATGTTTTTCAAGTGATGCTAATTTAATACAATACAATAGCAAAAATATTATACATACACATAAAAAATACAAATGTACAGCCACTGCTTTGTCGTGCTGGGGACACAAGCAGAGCTGTAGTCTTATTTTTAGCTACGGTTTCTCCTCTTAATGACCAATTAGCCTGTCTGGCTAGCTAACCTTGGAGGTGAGGTCTCGGTGGAATATGCCTTTAGAGTGCAAGTAGGCCAGACCGCTGGCGATCTCGCTGGCCAGTTTCACCCTGGTGGGCCAAGTCAGGTGTTTGTTGCTGTCGAGAAGCTGCTCCAGGTTTCCGCCATTGATGTACTGGAGACAGAGAGAGATCGACGCACAAATGAATGAACAGGTGAATACGCCATATTGGCACTCAAGCACATGAACGTAGTGCTTTACAAGCAGACCTACGACAAACAGTGAGAAACATGTTTTCATTTGTTCCGCATCCACACCACTCACAAGCTTCACAAAGTCTTCAACAGTCAAGGGCTTTCATAAAGCCACAGCAACAGTAGATTTAAGAAGAGGGAGAGTTAGAACATCATTTTTTTTTCTGAGTCATTACATTCATGCTGGATAATTCTGCTCCTCTGCACCTGATTTACATCCAATGCAAACATGCGATGTCAGTTCAGGAATTAGTGTGTCCTTTATGCAACAAGGCATAAATAAACAGAGTTTGTGTCCCATCACAGATCTGCAATTAACGTTTACACTTTTTGATCAACCATAACCACAATATTCCCTAACCTTAACCACACCCTAGTCACCAAAGAGGGTTCAGAGTGTTCAAAGGTGAGGATATACGTACATATTCAGAGGGTAAAAAGGTTGGTGATGGGTAAAAGAAATGAATCTAGGAAACTGTTTAAATTTGAATGTTAACAGCTACAGAAAAAAATGTGCCATAAAGCTCATTACGTATACTAATTTATTAGTGACATTAAATGTGAGGAGATGTCAAATTACTTCTCACAGGAATTAAATGTGAGAAGTTTGAACTCAGTTGGTGTGACAACTCTCATCATAGCAACATAACTCTCTGTTCTCAGTGACAGAAACAACAGACCTGAGAATTACTTGGTCAAGTGGTGTGCTGACTAACTCGCTCACTACCTGGCTAAAAATATACAGACAAACTACATCAAAGGTACTGCTTAACTTCATTCTGCGAACCAACTGCCTGACGACCGATGGCTACAGACAGCCTACCTGTCTGCCTGGCAGGCTGGCAGGGGTATCAAACAACTGGCTGAACAAAATTTGGCTTGATCTCTACAGAGCAGCTGCTCTACATGAATGTGGACCTTCTGACCATCGTTCAGGCCGAAGAGTGGGCAGCCAAGAGGGCAAATCAGCTCAGTGGGCTGGGAGGGTCCTTTACTGCGCCTGTCAGCTTTGATCCAGAAGAACTTGTCTGACCTTTCCGCTTGCATGCAAACACACACAGACGACACTAAATCCCATGTCGGATATCACGAACAACAGTGGTTAACTAGGGAGAGCTGAGATGGGATAAAGAGATGGTCTGGTTTAGTTCTGGTTATTGGTTATGGCTGACAAGCACAGAATTAGGACAAAGGGCGCTGATGGTGAAGAGAGGAGGGCTCTACTTCTTCACGCAACTCAATAAACTGGGCTTCTGGTCAGATTCATTCTAATTTTCTGCTAATCTTAAATTGTAACAATGTAGAACTCTGTATGAAAGGGGCTTAAAAAGATGAAACCAGACCAAAGCAGTTAGTTTTGTATCAGCTCAACGATAACAAATTTCATTATTTACCCTAAGCTGTGTATGATTTTTCCAGATTCACATCCACAGTCACACCACCACTTATCGAATATAAACTGCCGTCAGGGTTCAGCTTCCACAGAAAGATGAAGTGTTACAACATCAAAAGATACAGACTGCGTTGAGTTTTCAATCAAGTATTCTTCTGTAAATAAAAAGTCTTAGAAACAAGTAAATAATTGGTTCAGTCTGGATGAGATCCCAGGATATTTGAGAGAGAAAATCTATCATGTTAAATCATGTTAAACTCAATAACATGCAAACTTGTCAGCGAGAAATAAGGAAGCTTAAGTTGTTGTAAGTATGTCATGTAATGTTTTTATATTTTAGGGAACCCTGCCTGAGAGACTTGGCTATTTGTTACAGCGCAAATAAAAATGTCAATAAAAACAAATCTCATTTGATAAATTGTGTAAATAAGTTGTGTAGTGTACCCTAATAAAAATAATAAGTGACTGGATATTATCTAACATGTAATTTAAATTCTGCATCATTTACTCCTACAACAGTTTTCCTGAAAAAATGTTCAGCCATGTACTCTATTTAAATACGGTCTAAGGTAATGAAACATGTATTAATTTTCAATCCTAAATAATGATCTTAGTAGCTGTTCTGTTTCAATTTTAAATCCTAATCAACCACTCAGAGACAATAGTCCATTACAGCTCATGGGATAATCAGATAATAGTTTATTGCTATTATTTTGAAATGCTACGTCAGTCTGAGGAATCACTTAAGAAAGTAACACAATGTTTAAATAGTCTGGGGACTTGTAGAGTAAAAGGATCTGTGTACCTGTGCATATAGTGTCAAAGTCAAATCCCCACCCCCAAAAAAGGCTGAGCTCCCTTTAGTCTTGTACCCTCAAATGTTCTGTCTCACACACACACACATACACACCCCATTTCAAGATGTCAGAGGATTACAGTATTTGTCCAACAAATTCCTCAGTACAACTACAGATTTCAACATCTGTTGTCTGCCTGGGGAAAACTCCACTGGAGACAATTAAAACTCAGACTAATCCAACTTCCTTCCTTTATTATCTCATTTAAGATGTAGATGGAGCTGATTTTATCCTCACATTGATCGAATATGCAGCGAGCGCAGTGCGTGCCTGGTCCAAAATGTAAATCACATGGTTTAAGCGGAGGAGTGCACCTGCTGTGTCAACTTTAAGTAACTGAATGGGAATAAAATCCCATTCGAAAAAAAAAAAAGCCTCTTACTCCGGCATGGCATTTTCCCCTGGAATTTGCTTTATCCTATTCGTGGAGTTACTGATAACCGCAGTAATTACTTCACATAGCACATGTTTCAGCCACACAAGTGCCTCGGCTTGATCACGTATAATGTAGAGTGGTGAGGAAATGAAAAACATACGGCGGGTCACAACTGTAGTGGAAATTGCTGTGCTTCACTGTCTGTGGTCCAGGTTAAAAACCCTGGAGAGACTCAAACAAAAGAATCTTTGTTTGCTGCTGGGAACAGCTTCAAACAGCAGTATAATCCTGCCATGGGTCATGACTTACCATTAGCCCAGATTATAATTGCAGTAGCATTTCCTATAAGGTGCATTAAATTGAGATTCAGCAGAGACATGAACAAGGTTCAACACTTTAAATCATTCTCTACATCTGACAGAGTCTTCAAGGTTTCCTTCTCACTATGATACATTATACTGGTGCCAGTCTGTCGTGAAATAGTCCTGACAAGCTAGTTAACTATTACACAATTTATAAACCTATAGGTTTTATCCTAAGTAGGCCTTGCAGAACCTGACATAAAAAAAGTATATACCTATAATACACTTTGTACCTGCTATACTTTACGTTATTTACACTATGTGAGATGTTTTGGAGAAGTGTAAAGTGTTATAAAAATGTACAACTACGGCTGTACCTACTGTTAAAAGCAACAAACAAGTTTATTAACAGTCAATGGACTGTGGCTTCAAGTTCATTTAGTAAATGTTTAGGGGAAAGATACTTCACCAAACAGTTTTGTTTATTTTTTGTGTTGGACTTGGACTTATGTGTGCCTGTGTGTCTGCATGTGCGTCTGTGCATGAGAGAGTAAGGTGAGGTGGCTTGCGGCCATGCAGTAACTTTATTCTCCATTTCCTCTGAGCACGGCCTCATAGTAGGGGTCAGATAACAAAACAGCATGGGCCTGCTAACAGGGTCAGAGCATTCAGTTAGGTCCTGACATGACACAACAGGATCTGTTTACCCTGCAGCAGGAAAACAAGACCAACCGCAGTGAGCACGCACATATGTGCGTCGTACAATAGGTGGATTCGCTTTGCAACTTGAGTGTAGGAAAAAAGTTATGTGTGTATGTAAGTTTCTTAAAATGCGTTCTTTTCTGTAACTGCAGACGGTTGGTGTTTGTCTTTGTTTGTCAAGGCTACAATAAGCTAATTCACTGTGCAGCGCAACAGTGTAATCAAGCACACATGTGCGCCTGGAAGGATCTTTAACGCCGTTCAACAGTGTGGTCTTTCTTCTGACTGGGATGAATCGTATGTTTTGTACCGTCTGTCCACGTTTACATGTGTTTGACCATTGCATGTGTGTTCAATTACAAGCATGTCTGCAGAGATGCAGCTTAAATCACTGGTTGAACTGTTGAAGTGTACTGAATGTGTGTGCGTCTGTAAAGAATGTGTGTAAAACCACTATCATCCCTAAATAAAAAAAACAGAATTTGTGAATCAAGCAGCTTGGAAACATTGCAAGAACTTTGAGCTGCAACTCAAGATTATCTGATGATTATTTACTTGACTAGTCATTTAGTGCATAAAGGGCAGAAATAAAATTTAAAAAAATACTCATCGAAATTCCCCAGAGCCCAGGGTGACATCTTCATGTTTTTATATGTTTTCATATATTTGTCTGACCAGTAGTCTAAACTTTACTATAATGCAAGACGAGGAAAAGCACCAATTTCTTGTCACACTGGAGAAGTTGCAACCAGCAAATCGACTTATCAATTAATCAACTAATAGTTTCTGCTCTACAAGACATTTTCCTTTATTTTAGTATAATTGTCATATCTAGAATCCATCATTCAGCAATGTTTCCTGTTTCCTGAAAGTCAAATAATAAAAAATCTTTTTTTTTTTTTTTTTTTTTTTTTTTTTACACTGGTCAATTTTCAATTTTACCTGTGGTCTTGGGAAGTTTTATTAATCTAATATATCAACTGCTAATCAAGCATTTCCATGACTAATTAATGACTATTACAACCACAAAGTCTCTCCCTCACACACACTCACAGACACACAGAGAAACACAGAGGAACATAGACAGGTTAAATATAGGTTATGCGCAGCCTGAAGATATTGCTCACCGTCACTCTAATGGTGTATGTCCTCACATTAAGTCTCTCTGGAAGTTTTATTAGCTGCCTGTATCAAATTTTCCCTCTTACAGAGACACACACGGCCTAAGTGTTATGTATACATAAGAACATTCAGTTCTTGAGGTGTCCTACAATTACAGACTGGTGTGTTACTGTGTTGTGTTCATGGATGACGTGATGTTCACCTGAAAACAGTAGGAAATTATATACAAACACACACTCAGGGCTCACATTTACTAGTAGACACAAGAAGCCTAACTGGAACATATTTTAAGCCTATCCGTATCCCACCTTTCATTAGTAGAAACACTTTGATCTCACACGTCATTGCTTTTTTTTTTTTTTTTTTGCTTTAATGTGAGATGGTGTGTTTGTGTGTGATCTCCTACCTCCGTCAGAGCATGAAGCTGTCCCTCGTGGACACACACTCCCTTGAACCTACAAAACAACACAAGACACGTAAAATGAAGGTATTGTTGAATAATGCAAGACAATTGTTGTTGATTTGTATAGAATGACTTAAATCTGTCTTATCTACTTCTTCACAATCTGACAAAGGTGGAGTTTCCTAGTTCAATCACTTGCTCTGTAGGGTCAGAGTTTAGTTTAGATTAAAATAAGGTAGAAATGTCTTAACAAAACACCTGCATGGCCTTCTCTGCTGTTAAGAAAAAATGTGAAACTCCACTGGGCAAGACCACACAAGCCATTACTGCGAGACTGTCTGTTAACAGAGGGAAAATAACAGCTCAGTTGGTTCATCAGCATTCCATCCATTTCTGCCTCCACCTTTCCCATCATTAGCAATAGAGAGAAATTGCCTTTTCGTTTAATGACAACACTACTACTACTACTACTACTACTTTTGACGAGGTTCATGAGCCCAAAAGGTTGGAAAATATCTTTAACTCAGAGAGGACGCATGCACTCCTTCAAACAAAGTGAAACGATGTGAGTGTGTGTGTGTGTGTGTGTGTGCGTGTAAGTGCGTGCGTGTGTGTAGAGTAACATATGAAACAACTTTGCTCATGAGGAGCGCTGAAGGCCTCATAATTCAGGAGGCAATGAAAAGGTCAACTTTGTGGGTCCTTGTTAGATTTTAGCTAACAATGACCCCCTCAGTGCCTGCTTGTTAACACACAGACAGACACACAATCCACTCGGCATGCTCAACAAAGATGGCATTGTAAAAAGATACGGTGCATGTGTGTGTGCACAAATACACACACACAGATATTTACGCACATATGTGCACGTTCATAAACACACACTCTCCCACTTAGGAGCTCGGAGCAGAATGTCAATTTGAATGAAAGTGTTTACAACAAAAAGCAAGAACTACACTATTCTGGGGCATCATAGTCAGTGTCAATGAAATTGCGTGGACTGGCTATAAAGTTTTATTTTGTCTTCTGACTTTTTATTTTCCAGTCATAAAGAACAAGGCTGTTTATTTTTATAGCGTCTGTTAGCTCAGTATAGCACAGAAGCAATTCACTGTGCTTTCCACAAGCTACAAACACAATAAAAAAGGAAATAAAATCAATTAAAAGGAATAAAATTAGAAAATAAAATACAAATAGACAAAAAATAACAACCACAAAAAAAAGTGGAAGTGGAGTAACAAGGTGTCCCAAATTCTAAAAGAGGACATAAATTGCAGAAGGGAAATGAATCAATTAAAGCCACAGAAGAACAACGAGCTACTAGCTGACCACTCCCACCAGATCTAAGAGACCTACTGGGTTTATATTCGTCAAGCATATGAAAGAGGCTGTTAACCGATTTCTAAATTAGCAGCAGCCATTTAAAACCTTTTCTAAAAGTAACTGGTGGGCATTTAACAGTGATAAAAAAAATGAAGAAAAAGTAATTTTGCATTCACGTCCAACCAATAACACATATCGGCATATCGGTTTAGGTTTTGGCATATTGAGTTTGACCAAAGATTAGACTGCCTGTGCTTTGGCTATTGAGGTGGAAAAGCCAATCAGCTCTCTATGCTTCATGAAGTCTCACCTCCACTTAACTGTGATTGGTCAGCTCACAAAACACAGCCATTATTATGCAGTGCTTCTAAAAAAATTGGTTTTCCATTAATGGTGTCTGCTAAAGCCAAAGTCTGAAAAATGTGAAAAGGAGGCAACACTAAAACTGCAGGGCCACAGAACCAGGTGTAAGGGGCTCACACAGTATCATGCTATGTCCATTTTGTCAAAACAATTATTGACTAGGATCTCTACATTAAAAAAAAATGAATGTGATCATTCACAGCCTCGTCCTGTTCCCTTGTGATAGAACGGGTGCTCCTCGAGTTTTAGCCTGTAGGGCATCTGCTGCAGCTCTAACAGGAGCTGGCAGTTTAGAAAATCCATTGTTAATAGGCTCTGTGTTTGACACAGTTTCTAGCCAACCCCAGAGGAAACAGGTCACAACCACAGACTCATGAACAAGTGAGAGAGGAGGTAAAGGCAGAGGCAGACTATATGAGTAAATATATTTAATTTATAACCAAAGAGGCAAGCTTTACAGGAAATGACTAATATAATGTGTGACACTGTTTACACAGAAATAATGAGGATTTATTCTTCATTTATTATTAGCAGTTCCTGAGTGACCTAAACTGTTAAGCCTTAGAATAAGCCTATTGTGAATTTATGAAAGCGAGATTATTCCAAGTTATTACTGGCATCTTATTGTTGAATGTCTTATAATACACTGATACATAACAGGCCTTTTGGATTTGACTATTAGACATGCTAAAAGGAAATCACTACCAATAATCTCCCAGGGCTAATCATGTTTTACAAAGTAGCTCATGTTACATGAAGAGTTAACTACAACAACAAAGTGGAGAATTATCACATTATTTTGCTTGCTTTGTCTAATGATTAACATAAATGCAGCTTTAAAGCTGCTTTCCCAATAGAAGAACAAACAAAAAACAAAATAAAATTCACACATTTTTAAGTCTGGCTTAAAATCTTTAGTAAGCTCCCCCCACTTGTTTAGATCAATAATTTATTCAGTTACCAACCTGAGTATGTTTGGATGTGAAAGCCGGTTCATTAGCTGGACCTCTCTCAACATGTTAGCTCTGTTGCTGCTGAGCTTGTTCATCTTTAGAGCCATAACTTGGTCTGAAGCTCGATGACGTACCTGGAAAACAGTCAAATGGTGCCACGTCTCAACATGCTGCAAGTACAGTCAAATACGACATGAACAATGGTTAAATCATTATGTATGAACTACACCGAACATAACCTTTATTTCGGATGGCTATAAAACTGGGATTGAAAATATGAACGTTTCATTCAACAGTAAATCAAAACTATTCTGTTTAATTTTCAGTTTGTGTTACTAACAATCACTTTAATAGCTTGAAACACTGCTCTTCTTTTAATGGTGACTGGAAAAAAAAACCTGTCTCGTGCAGCATTAAACAGAGTAAGCAGAAAAGGAAGGCAGCACATAAAAGAGAACTGAAATGAGGTCAGTCATTGCTGACCAGCCATGACAAAATAAATGTGTCAGTCCAGACCTGCACAATCAATTTTGTATTATGCTGCATTGGGATTTTGGTTTCCATCTAATCTAAAATTAAGTGAAGGCATCACTGTACCACCATCCATTCATCCATCCATTCATTGTTGACCTATCCCAGCATGCTTTGGGTGCAAGGCAAGCAAACACACTAGACAGGTCATGGCATAAAGACAGCACTGAAATCCTTCCTGCTGAAGTTTAAAACGATACATATGTTGCTTTAATATACCACTCGTGCAGTAAGATAATCTTGTTCTTCAAGTCGAGTAGAGTAACCGAGATGCACGTTTACATTATTTCTGACTAGGAACAAGCAGTATTATGTGTTCAGGAGTGAACTGAAATTCAAAGATTTTAATTTGGAGTAATTTACACACTGACTGACATGTACTCACCGAAAATAACTGCAGTCCATTTCTATTAAGTGAAAAGCCTTTAAAAGAGCACTTAGCACATTTAATCTCTGCATTGAAGCAGTAAAACAATAAAATATATTTTTTAGTACTATTAAAGACCAGGAGCCAACGTGCATTACTTTTTCTTGCCCCAGTCACTGTCTTTGAAACAGAAAGGTGAACTCAGGCCGTCTTACAACCTGTTTCAGTGATGCCATGACACAAATTAATTACCAAGAATTCAAGTTCTTCTGAATGCACTCATGGTGCATGCAAATAGGAAATATCAACTAGCAAACCACAGTCAGCAGAACACCAGATGACTGAGCTGCTGCACACTGATCTATCTACCTACACGTGCTTACTCACTTCCTGACAGCAGAGACATATTTAGATCACAAAGCAGCTTTTAATCCAGTAGTTTGAAAAGACGAACTTGATCCTCTGTGTATATAGGTAGGCATCGTCCAGCAACAAAGAGCCTATTCAAACATTATCAAGAGCTCCAGACAAAGAATACAGAACAGGAAGAAGCATCATACATACGTGCAAAAACACTTACTGTCACATCAGTGACATTGAGGGCTGTGGACATCATAAACATCATGACCATTTTAAAAGGATATTTCAATACTGCAAATTTCCACTACTGATATGCATCATTGTGGGGAACAGAAATGATGACATATGATTAGATATGATTATTTATATATCATTTGACAAAAAGTATGGAACATACTTTGGATAGACAGCTCTCCCAGGAAACAGCAGTTCAGACTAGGAAAATCCTGATAACTTTAATCTATGGAAATACGGTACCAAAGAGACTGTCAAACATATTCACTAAACAGTGGGCAGCTTTATGTCATCCTGACCATCTTCCATCATCACAGCCACAGCAGACCAGTGACAATGGAAGGCAGTATCACTTACATTAGGACGGACAACTCACCGATGGGACAAAGTCAATATGGAGTACATAGGAGGCGTTTACATTGAAAGTCAGTGAAATACACTGCTGGACAAAACTGTTGCTAGAGTGAAAACATCTCTCTATGTAGTGTGGAAAAATCATAAAGGATCACGCAGTCTGTTTCAGTTTAAGGGAGCTCTCTGTGTCTGTGTCTACTTCTCTCTCCCCATCTCATACATACAGACACAAAAATCTCTCTGTTCAAGTTCAAAGGAAGGGGCCTGGCTGTACGAGCCGACAGTCTCCGCCACAGGACAGCAGAAACAACAGATGGCCACTCCTGTGAAGGCCTCCTCCCCCCACATCCGTCTATCCTCCTCCAACCCCCCCCCCTTTCTTCACTCTTCACATCCCCCCATCTGAATTTATCCCTGATCCCCCTCTTTCTCCTCGTAGCTGTGGCCTCCAACAAACCGTCATCCCCAATCCTCATCTTCCCCCAGTAGTAGTACCATCTTTCTCTCCCACCTTCCTCTCTTGTCGCCCCCACCTTTTCCAACTCCGCTCTAGCGTGCTCTCCTCTGCGATATGTCTTTTCACCACTGCACATTTCTGGAAAACATACCCCCGGTGTCCTTGTCCTCTAAACCTTTTCTCCCTTTTCTCCTCCTCCCTTTTACCCCAGCTCTAGCAAAACCCTACATCACCCTCTTCTCCAAAACCGTGTCTGCCCCCATCCCTTATACTCACTCAACCCACATATTTCATCCTTTTCAACAGTCTTGCCATCCCAGCTCTCCACCATCAGAAGCTTTTTCCTCCTCCTCTTAGCCTCAACCTCTATCTCCATTAATGCTGCCGCCTTTTCATTTCATTCGCCCCGACTGAGCTTTTCATCAGCTCTCTGCCATTCCCTCCACTTCATTTCCACTCTCTTCTCTCTGCCTATGGATTCCTTTCTCACCTAGGAAAAAAATGTTGTTGACAGGGATTTCCCAAAAGGCCGAGGTGGTGCCTGACGTGGCAGCGTTCATGCAGCGAGTCAGAAGTTTACAGTGCTGTTGCCATTAAATTCCAATTTGAATCAATGCATGAATCAATAATTAGCTATTACAGCATCACATTGTGATGTTTGGCCTACATTTTCCACAATAATAAAGCTGTGTACACACATAGCTTTAAGCAGGTTCAACTCAGGCAAGATATACCAGACAACTTACAGCCTCTATCATAACTTTCCTGTTCAAACAATAAATGATTTGCTTCATGTGTATAGGTGTCTATAGGTGTATCCTATAGTGTTTTCTAGAGAGGACAGACAGAATGTAACAGAATGTTTGGACAGCCTCTCTTCACTCCAGCATCAGCAAAATACTAAACCTGAAAAGTGTTTTTTCAAACACCGGCACACCAGCAAACTGACTGCTGTTTAAGCCAAAGTGTCCATATTTGTTTCACATACTGATACACGCTGTAAATGTGGATATATAATTAATTGAAACTGCTCACTGTTGTTTATTTGTGCTGCTCTGTGGTTCACTCATTTGCAGTGCTGTCTGTTATGAATAAGCTCCAGTGTTCAGGAAGCACACAATGGGTTGTTTTTGACAGCTGGCATACCCAGAATACAATGGGTGACAGTAAACAAATAACTTAATATGGGCTTCATATGGCTAATAAAAATAAATAAAAAAATATGCCTTGATTTACTCCACTACAGACCTTTCAAGTCGGCTCAGGCCATCCCTGACCAGATGCACAACACTCAAACATCACTAACAGCTGTCAGACACTATCAACAGTAACATCAATCAGCCCAAGCCCAAGTTACAGCCTGAAAGAGAGACACAATGGAAAATGAATGTCACCCCAGTTCACCAGTCCAATAGAGATCTACTGTTACATAGATGCACAGTACATGGTATACCATTGTGAGCTAAGCTCATATTGAAATTCCAATATTCACACAATGACAACAGAAACACAAATGCTTATAAATCATAATAATCCTTGTCAACTTTATTCTGTGTGTTAACCCTAAAGCTTGTACAGACTTGTACATATATGCAGAAAAGCTCTACTTATCTAGGTTAAACTGGGCCCTGCAAAGATCCCAGTGTCACGGTGGCCTTGATAATACATCTACCCAGAGGAAATGAAGAAAATGAAATTTCTCTTCTGATAGATGTTAATAACAGTTCATTTAGCAAAGCCAAACTAAAAACTCTAAATGCGCTTGTGTAACTCCCGTTCACATGCCTGGAGGGGGAAGGGACAAAGTAACAGGGTTAACAACCCCATATTTAAGTGATGTCTTTGAACTGATTGCAGCATAACTTGACCTAAAAATGTCCATGAAAGAGTCGTGAGTGAAGATCAAGATAGCCCAGAAACAATCGGTCTTTAACCCGCCGAGCACATCAACTTGACAAGTCAAATCAAACGGAAAATAACTTTGGGTGTCATTTCTTCACTTATAAATGTGATTGTGTATTAGTGAGAGCCACGCACAACAAGTTCCCCTTTTTTTATTCTGATCCTGACCAGCGACATAAAAAAGACGTAACACATGAGCATGAAATCAATAGTGAGGTCGAATGAGTATGTGTTATTTAAGGGACTGTCTAACCTATTATAAAACACACCAGATGGATGAATGAATGGAAGCATGGAATAAAAAGACACAGGAACACATCAAAAAGATAAAAAGGAACAGAAGGTGAAGTCAAGCCAAGGAGAGACTGAGGAAGTTCATAAAAGTGAAGAGAAGAAAATTATAAGAGCACATCACGAAGCAAGTAATAACTGATCTCCACACACCTTGAAGACATCAGAGAAGAATCCAGAGCCAATCCACTCACATGTGAAGTCATCAAGGCGTGTAAGACAGGAGAAGGCACTGATAAGGGCTCTGTAGGATGATGGCCACACCCTGCCCACCTGGAGAAGATATGAACAGACTAGTAAAAACAGGTCAAAATGGGTCTTTTATCTTATGTATATGCCCTCGGACCACTATTATAACTTTCTTGTTTGTGTGGAAAAAATGAAACACTAAACACTAGATATAAAGACTGATTTGCACCAGCATACACAGATTTTCCCAGTTCATTTTTGTGTCATAAGGCAACCAAACCACTCAACCCTCCAAATCCTAGGTATGTATCAATGCCTAAACAGATTGAAATAAATTGATCACCAGCATTAGCATTTGTTGAACCATTACTGTTCATTAGTGTTGCTCATTTATGCTGTAATTTGCATAGAAAAGACCCAGATGCAAAACCAATGTGTGTAAGAGTTGATTGAGGGACATGGCTAGCATGGACATAACCATGAACACATGACATAGCCATTTTCATTTGAACACTAACACTTACCAAAACAAAACCACTTTTAATCTCATGCATAAACTGAGCTTTCTGATTTTGCAGGCCAATCACTCTGCTGAGATCCACATTTTCACCAGAATGAGGCAAAAGTCAGTTGAGTTGTGGATCTTCAGTGATTCCTGGATGAACTGCATCATAAATTAATGCTTTATTATTGACAACTAGAGCTGAAGCAATCAATCATTTAGTCAATTACTCAATTGACAGACTATCTTGATAGATAAAACATTAAAAATGTGATGATCAATAGCTCAGTTTAGTTACTTTATTTAGTAAAGTTTTTTGGGGGGATTTGCTGATTTTGTTAGTCTTATATGATAATAAACTGAATATTTATGGGTTTATTAAGACTCAATAAAAATCATTAAATGGCACACAACTTACAACTGATTTTATCTCATGACTGTCCCAAACTGGAACCAACTCTGTCCAACCATATCTGATCAATCCTAATTACAATTATAATATGCCAAATGATTCTGTGTGTGTATCAGAACTGTTAATTTTTTTTTTCCCAATGTTCTTTCCATGCAAAGTAGTCAAGAAAGCCAAAACAGTCTAATCAATTATTAATACTTTGCTGAAATCTTTATACTTGTACAGGAACCCTGTATACTGTAATGTATGCCCTGCATCTTTGAAATGCATCCTACTCTTTAAAATAAAGAACAAAGACTGACCTGTGGAGATGGGCCCATGCCCATCTCGCCGACCCCTACCCCTCCGATACCGTCCCTGTCCTCACTGAGGCGTTCGGGTCGTGTAGGGAACCCAGCGATGGAATTGCGTTTATTCCGGTCCATGGTGATGTGAAAGATGGTGATACCAGTGAGGGTAATATGAGCCTTATTCTGTAATGTACCCACATGACAAGCGGACTAGATTGTTTAAACGGCGCCGAGGGCTCCACGGCAGAACAGGATTTACTCAGTTTGTGTCCTGGGATGAAATATGTCACACACATAGACTTCAGTTTTAAAATTTTGTTAAGGGCACCCCTGGTGACAAGCCCTGGCTGGGTCCAAGATGTTTCCTACTAGTCCAGTTCCTCACTGCTTGTAACTGAGGAGTCCACCAGGATGAGAAGGACTTCACATATTTGACAGATGTACAGTAAGTCCTTGGAGACCTAGAGAAAGTAAAGAGAAAAATGAATGAAGGGGCCTTTCATTGGTTTGAGACGCGTAAAGTAGCAGTGGTGGCTATTGTTCATAGATTTATGCCAAACAAACACTAAAATCAAAAAAACTAAATCTGTAAGCTATTCTTTCATTAAAGATTAAGGTGTTTAGCAGCAACTGTAGCAGTAGACTGTGTCTTGCCTAACGATGGATGAGACAAGCCACTATTGCTCAACAGGCCCAAATGTAATGGCTGTAATAGGGGCCGATTGTCCAATTATGGGAGATTAGCCAAGGAATAGCTCAGGTCCCGGACCTTTCTGCCATCCAAAACAAAATCAGCAGGGTACAAACGGGAACAGGAAAGGAGGTCTGTGGCTAAAGGTCTTTTTTATACTTGTAAACAATGTGGCTTTCATATCTAACTTTTACTTGAGGCCAGAGGGAATATTTTTTTGATTTATAGAAAATGTCAAGTCTAGTTATAAATATTTCTTCCACATTAATCCAAAGAAAGATATAACAGTAGATTAAAACTAAAAACTGAAAAACACTCTCCCATCAATTTTGTTTTCCTTTGAAGAGAGCCTATGTATTTAATTGAGTAATTACCCCCTAAGTCTTAGTAACTACATGCAAGCTGATGCTAACGACAGCTGCATGAATAATCTATCTATAAACACTTTTCAACACTAGTGAATTTCCAGATTATATACTATATCATGATATATACTCAATTGACAGTTTCCTAAAACTGAATATTAAAACCGTAGATTAGCAGATTGACATTGCAATGCAAAACATTTCTCAGTTCCAGCCCCTTAATTGCAAGACTTCCTGCTTTTCTCTGTCTGACTGGACCGTTGGTAAAACAAAAAAAGTGACAACTGTGATGGGTATTTTTCACTACGGTTGCAGCCCTATTCTCACCCACTTTTGCTGTGTTACCACACTATCCTTTTTAATACTACAAAGCCTGCCATCGTGTATTCTGAGATTTCTGTCCACACACAGTATCAATATATTTCAGGAGCAATCAGAAATTTACAATGTTTGTACACAGGACATAACCTGAATTATTCAGCAAAATGTGTTCAGGTAAATTGGGAGGCACAGCAGCAGTAGTAGGAAAGATGGAGACTTAAAATGAACACACTAAAGAGGTCTATTTTAAACCAAAGCAGAGGGTAACAAAAGTCAATCTTTGGCCCAGATGAGGTCTCATAAGATCAGATCCTAAAAACAGCATTGAGATGACACAGCCAGACTCTGCTCTGGTCCATTAGCATTACATCACAGACATTAGACTCTTTGAGCGTTACTGTGGACCTACTGGACAACTTCTGAGATCATTCTCTGTCCCAGCCACATCCTTAAAAGGCTTTTCATCCTCCTCTTTCTTTTTTCTCTCCAATGACACCTCATTTTCTGCCTTGTTGAAATGGTACGGCAAAAATAAAAGTGCCTGTGCCAAGAAAAATGCAAGCCACAAGTGCCAGGCCTAAGCCTTCCTATCCAATTTCAGTTGCTTTCCCATCCAAGAGCCAAAACAGAGACACACATTTCATCTATGTGGTTCTATCTGGGTAGACAAGAATAGGTCAGCATGTAAAATTCACCCTTGATACAAAACTAAAAGCTTCTGTAACCACACACCCACATCACTGGTTAAAGCAGCTTGATATTGACTAAACACAAACTTCCTACACTCACTAGTGATGCAATGATATTATGATGATGATAAATTGATGATAATAACTGCGTTATTCTACAAGCTACTGCAGGTGGGTAAAAACCAGTCTTCATTTTAGATGATCCTCACAGTCTAAAGCAGTATACTGACCACCAAAAAGAAGTTTTACACCCACCTCTGCTGTAAACATGAAAAACAGACATCATTCAAAATCACTCCACCAACAGACAGTCCAATTACAGGGAACACAACTCTAGCCACATACTATAAAATTACTTTATACCATTAAAAACAAGATCATATAACAGAGCCCTGTAATATTTCGCAACACGTTAATCCTCAGTGAACTATGCAGTTGGAAATCTTCATTAAAATGATTAGAAGAAAATGTAGGCCACCAGTGTTCATTACTATATTTGTTTCCAAAATATACCATGTTGCCTACATATCTGAAGGGCATGCACTTAAAACACCACACTAAAGAGACTATGCGTGGAAAAGGGTGGAATTTTAAAAGGCAGCCTTTTTTTGGTCTGTAAAATGTGGCCTGTTGGTACTCCAAAACAGATGGGACATCTCCAAAGCAGCTTCAGGCCAAATGTTTCAACAGTAGTTTGGGGGCTTGAACACTATCCAGCTGTGCCCCAGTGGATTACAGACTAATAGAAAATGTCAGCAATAAATCAAAGCTTAAGTGATGTTATAATGATAGGTTGAGCAAGGGTAAGAGTGTCTCTGAAGTGCAAGAGGTATTAAATGGGTGTGTGTGAAATGTGTCTGAGATCATTTGCTCGTGCCCATGCAAACAAATTTCAGCATTTAGTAATCTGCTAGCCTTTCTCCTATGAGCTACAGAGACAGCTGAGAGATCACTAAAAGAGCAATCTTTGTCAAGTATTTGTGCAAGGTCACATTCAACAAAAATGAATAGCAGCCTCTTATCTGACCACAATCTATTGTGGTTAACTGCCATGATATGTGAGCCGCTGCATACCTGTCATTCTTCAAGGGTTTAAAGTAATGAACAAGTCCATGGGGCAGACACCGTGGAAAAAAACTGACCATTATCTGGATACCATGGACAGCTAATGAGCCAACGCTGCCAAGAGACCTTGATGCAAGTTATATTAACCGATGGCAGTTAGGTGAAGAATTAGTAGCTGGTTGACCATGTTTAAATTGTTGGCAACACCAGGCAAAAAATGTAAACAAACCACAGCAGCAAGAGCTACTATTAGCTTTAACTCCTGGTTAAAGTTTAGCAGACTTACCTGTTATTCTTCCAAAGAGATGTTTGAAAGAAGAGTTCAAGCTGGGATCCATTTATCGAAAACGACAAGCTAACCCCCGAAACAGCAAAGTTTGTAACGCAGCTAGCTCAGTGACTAGCTCACTGGCTAGTTTGTCAACAAAACTCGAGCTAAACCAAGCGCTAACGTTGACAGACATTAGCCTGAGATCCACTACCAACACACACAAAACAAGAAGTTTTTCGTCGCAACGGTTGAAAAGTCCACATTTCCAAAGGCTGACTTCTCAAAGTAAACTCGAAGTCTGTTTCTGTTGTCCTTGTTTCCACAAAAGAGCAAAGTAAGATGTTTTTTTTTCTCTGTTTTGTACCGCCCGGGATAATATTTCAGACGCTTGTTGGTGTTTGACAGCTCTGTCGTCTCTTTGCTCTCACCCGAGCACTCCCACTGACCCAACCCACATTTGATTGGCAGGTCAATGAACCAATGAGCATGCGACTTTCTGAGCGTGCGTGTGAACTTGTAGAAAACAAAATAAAGGACACGTTAAAAAATAACGATTAAAAATAAACCGAAACAAAACAAATTTAAAAGCTATTATTTTGTTGTGAATTTCAGTTCACATAAGAGATACTGGAGTTTAGCTATACAGAAAGTTAAAGGGATAGAGAGAATGAAATCATCATCATTTCTGGTAAATTAGTTTTGAAGTTAAACTTCAAGTTTATTTAGAAAGGCCTTCTACAAATTCAGTACATAGTGTTTTCGGGAAGGAAAAGGAGCCATACATTAACAAGGGAAAATAAAGAGAAAGGGCAAGAAGAAATCAAAACAGCACAAATGCAGAAGATGCAAATAAATTTCATATTGAGAACACTAAACTGACTGAAAAGGTCAAATTGGCAATATGAGTGCAATCTGTTGTTGGCTTAGTTTTTCACCTCACTCAAATATAATTTTTGACAAATGGCTTAAGCTTAGATTAGTTCAAACAATTGTGCGTTGGCGCAAACTCTTTCTGTAGTCTGTTTTAGGTAATGCAACCACAGCCACTGCTGCTTTTGTTAGATCCATCCCATGTTTATTGTGTCCATTGTGTGCCAAAGCCCTTTGATGTCCAACAAACTGGAGAACTTGAAGGCATAGTCTTTTTTGTTCTGTTTTTTTATCATCCCGATTTTTTATTATCAGATTGCTTTAACAGATTGCCACTGGTTTATGAATAACTAAAATGCAATAAAAATATCTGTAGAATTTATTGGTCAATAAATATGTTACAGGCCTGTCATTTGTTTAATTCATTAAAATGTGCAGGTGTAAAATGATTGCATATGTTTAATACTTACAATCAGGTCCACAATGTTTGGTAAATTAGCTAAAAAACTTTACAATGACAAACTGCTGCACCAAAGATAAAATTCTAAATCAGTCTAAATCATAAAAATGTTTCCTTCATGAACCGACTCTTTGACCTCAGCCTTTAGCTGCTCTCATGGAAATAGAGCATCACCTAGTGGACAAAATTAGAAATTACTGCTATACACATCAGACTCAGACAACAGCATCATATTGCAACCCACTCTTGGTTTTCTTAAACATTGGCCATTGGCAGTTTGCTGCAAGTGACATTTTGATAATTTTGTAGGGGAAAAGTCTCAATTTTGAATAGGTGTTGATGTTGGGTTACAATCATGGGCGGAGTGGGAGGATGGGTGGGGTCCAGGCCCAGATGTTTTACAAAAAGCCCAGACTCTTATATGAAATTTATAATATAACTTCAACTTAGTGTTATTTCCTTTCAGTCTCTCTGACTAGGCCAGCAAAGCAACGGAGCTCCATTAGTGCTGTACTGCGGAAATAGCCAGGTCGCCCTACAACTTGCAGATCATTCAGGCTTATTGTGCAAAACACTTAGCATCACATGAAAAATATCAACATTATTATGTGCAGTAAAGCCATATTTGCATTCACCAGTGTCCAGGGGTGTATTTGTACAACTATATGACACGTCAGTTTCTAATTTTCTAAGGTTATGTAACCACTATTCCTTCGGTGCCAAGTTTACATACATTAATCAACTACAACTGAACATTCAATCAAAAGTTAGACCGGCTTTATGAGTAGTTCATAAAGTTATCATGTTAAAATTCATTTATTTACAAAAAAAAAACTGGTTGTAGTATACTGCAATAAAGGTTTATGTCCATATGGATCTAAAAAGAAATTGCCAAATCAGAACTTGTAAAACTTATGGTAAGGCTCTTGAAAAAGTCAAAACGGTTTTTACTGTATGTGGTTAGATGAAAGAATGTGTGGAAAAACTAATAAATGTTCTTGGGTGTGCTTTAGCCTCTCAAATGGGATGATTTGGGTCCTTTGTCTGTCATATATATTAGTAAAAAAAAAATTGTTGTTGTTTTGGATTGTTAGTGCGATGAAACAACAAATTTGAAAGTTTCATTTTGAGCTCTGGGAAACTCACATTTGACAAACTACAACCCAAAGATAATTGACGTTCTTGCCTTCTCAGTCTGATCATTTTTGATTTATATATAATTTATTTATTCAGATTTTGCTGCTGAGAAATTTTGTCCTTTCTCTAACACCGTATATCCCCCGTCACGTGACCACGCCCGTTTCCTGTTACTATTGTATTACACTTCCATGTTTTTCGCCTTAAACAGCAACGGTAATGTAAATTACAGCGTTAAAACTGCGGCTGCTGTGTGATTTCTCCCCACATAACAAAGTTAGTTTAATGTCTGCCCACGTCGCTTCAGCCAGCAAAGGTGCCAAACCGGCGGGGGGCAACATGGCCAACTGTGTGGCTTTCCAGAGCAAGTTAACCTCGATCATGGAGAAGCTAGCTAAAGCGGCCGTGTTAGAAATCAGCAGACTGTGGGAGGACGGCTTCGCCCTCGTCCAGGTCGAGCTTCGCCGGAGAGAGAACGAAATTGAAGCCCTGAACACAAAGTTGATGCTGATGGAAAATGAGCGACTGTCGATCCTGTTTCAAGCACAGACTACAAATCTGTCCTCATCATCATCATCATCTTCTTCCAAGAGAGAGCAGCAGAACAAACTGCTGCCGCCCACCGGTGATGGTAAGGATAACCGGTACATGGATAATAGATAATGAGCAATGTATGTTTTAAAGTATACTGGTAACACTCACCTCCAATTAAGTGTTCATAAGCATTATATACACATTTAATAAATGGTTTAATAAACACTTAAAATTGCCTGCACACAACTACATTATAGTGTGTTATAATTCTGACTTCTATGAAAATATATTTTGTGTACAACTATATTATCATTCTTTATCTTTTTATACAGCCGCCTCCACTTAAGGGTGTCCACAGCAGGAGATATGGTTGTTAAATACATTCGTTAACACTTAAATCTGTCTACTACTACTACATTATAGTGTGTTTTAAACCAAGTGTGTTGCTGATAACATGACAGTAAATAGTGTAAAATGTGTAAAATCAGGATAATCCCTGACTGCATTTAAGCAACATGTTACTATCATTTAGTGCTGAAAAGGTGGTGCCTCAGTCACAAAGTTAAAATGTCTGTAAGTGATTTTTCAAAGAAACTGTTCTGCTAAATAAATGTTAAAAATGTACCTGCTTTGTTGTTTCAGGGCCTATTATAGATTCAGTCCAGAAATTATGCTCCGAAGCGAGTGTCAGAGAGAGGCCGGACAGCTCAGCAAATCACACACCACCACCACCACCACCCATTCAGGCAGAAGAGCCGTGTGAGCAGCTCAAGTCTGACTATTGTGAAAGGGACGACATAGATGATGAAGACTTAATAGTCAAGCTGGAGGACGAGGACGATGTCCAGATTGTGGAGCAGATCCTGGACTCTGATCACAGTGTTAACGATGGAGCTGGTCACCACGAGATGGATCCTAACCACCAACCTGCCGAGGTCCTGGAAGAAAAAGAGAGCGAGCAGTGGACGACTGTTTCGATGGGAGACAGCAACACTGTCGACGACTCGGACTGCGTTTTTGAGGCAAAGCAGCTGTCACAAAACCAGGACTCAGAAATCCTGCTCATTCAAAATGCCTTGGACATTTTCGATAATTCAGCAGAGACAGCATATTCTGACAGGTTTATGAGAGATAATGGACAAGGTGCATCAAGTAAATCAAGGGCTTCTTTGACTTTAAGCCAAGCTCAGCCAAGTCAACCTATAGAAGCAATAAATCACCCAGAGAGAGGAGTGTCCTTCAGATTCCTCTCAGAGAAACCACCACAAACTAAAAACATGTCCGCTTTTAACCCAGACAGCCGATTATTTCTCTTAAATGACCCCGAGTTTCATAAAACTATAGCGAGTCGCCGCATAAAGGAGAAATGGTTCATCTGCCCGTTCTGTGGGAAAAGCTTTGATCGCGTCAGCCATCTTGAGATTCACCAGCGAATTCACACAGGAGAGAAACCATACACATGCGACACATGTGGCAAGTGTTTTTCTCAGAGGAGTAACCTTCGCACTCACCAGCGGACTCACAAAGAGGCTCTATCCCAAAATGCAGTTTGATTTAATAGATTTTGAACAATGTGGAAAGCTAGAATTGTCTCTGTGGCATTTATGTCTAGATTCATTAACAAATTCTTTGTATTTTGATATGACCAAAACGTAATGTAGCTGACTGATTTTACTGTGCACTCATTTTTTTAAATTCTAACTTTGTCATAGCTTTGATTGTAAGAACTAAATTTGTTACTTGTGGACTCTTTGTAAATTCAGCCAATATAGAGATTTATAAAAATATACAGGGGCGTCCATCCCCAAGGACAAAGCTGAATATTGACTTCTTAAGGTTACAGAAAAGGACACAGTTTGTTCTATAGTGTCTGGGTGTTGGGCATGAGTGATTGTGCATCAGAGAGGGTTGGAGAGCAAGCCTCTCTATATGATCACTGTAGACCCTCGGATATCCCTTAGCATTACAATTTTCACATTCAATGTCCATTTTTACTATCGAAATAGGCAAAAAAATAACAATTTTCTAACCAGTTTCCCTTCACCTGATGGAAAGATAACAAGGACAAATCATCAGAAATGGACAAAAGATGATTGCAGCACTTAGATATGAACCCACATCATGTAACAGCGGTCAGAACACCGTGACCTGAATCGTCTAATTCTGCTGAAACAGGGAAATTCTGTAAGTTTGGTCATGGGTACATTTCAATAATGTAAGTTGTGAGACTATAGCGATGTATTTCCCTCTGTAAAGTCCTGTCTATCTTGTAGGAAAGGAAGTACTGAAGCTGGTCTCTTTTAGCATTTTGAGAATTCAGCCTTACAGCTGCAGCTCGTATACTTATGGGTCAATTAGCAACCTTCCTAATAAGAAAACACTTCTTGAACATTAATATTGTTCAGTAACTTCCTCCAAAGCAAGAGATCCCGAGGGGCTCCATAGCAGGCTTAAGAGAGGTAGCATGTCCCAGGTCCAGCTCAAGGTCTCCTCCAGTTGTACATGCCTGGTTCACTTCTGCCCAAACTATCCGCTCTGAGTGGAGAGGCAGCATCCTGAAGGAATAGTTTGACATTTTGGGAAATGCATCTGTTTACTGTCTTGATACCACTCATTTTTGTACGGTGAATATGAAGCTGCACCCAGCAGCTATTTGGCTAGTTAGCTTAGCATAAAGACTAGAAGCAGGGGGAAACGACTAGCCTGGCTCTCTCCAGCAGTAACAAAATCCTCTTACCAGCACCTCTTCAGCTCACTAGCCTTATGATTACCATCCAGACATCAGAGAGGAACTTCTTATCTAAGAAAGCAAATTAACACATTTACCAAACTGTCAAACTAATCATTTAATACAGCGGTTCTCTGAGATTTCCTACTTGTATCCACAATCTCAACTATTTTAGTTATTACTGAGCCAATGAGGAACACAGAGAAAGCAGGAAATCACTACAGCCTATTACAGCAGCTGGGGTCAGCCTCGTGATGCCCTTTATCCTCACACGACGTGAAACAATCTTAATTATCCCAAGTTTCAATAAAGGACAATGACTCTGTTTTTAAACTTGAATACGCTGTACTTTCATGACTACACATTCCATGTTAATATTTACATGTCAGGTTTTTTTTTTCAGTTTCATATAAAACACTGGATGAATATAAAACAATTTGCACATGTATGTTTGCTGTCTGACAACTGGCAGTCCGTTAACACAGGATGATGTTTTACAGTTCATCTCCTGCACGTTTCATCCAGTCTCTCCACTCCTGTCAGGGGTGATCCTAGACTTTGGGGGATCCAGGGAAAGAAGTCCATCGAAGAACCTCCCCCACCCTCATATGCAGACTATTGACAGATGCTACAATTTACAGATGTTTCTTGAACATCTCACATGCAGGCAATCAGTAGAGGCTAGCTACAGCACACATCATCAGGGGCCCCACTCAGGGAGGTTTTGGGGCAGCAGCGGTGCACTGTATGGTGTCTTCATGGGAGGTTTAAGACAGCTTATAGTTGTCATTGCAAAATGTGACAATATGAGGGACCATCAGGGGCCCTTTTCCCCTTTGGGGCCACAAACATTTGCCTGGTTTGCCTCGCCTGAGGGTGCTGCCTCTGATTGCTGTGCACTGACAGTGACAGTAATGTAGATGTGGTTTAAACCCGGTCATGGAAGCCAGTTCCACATGTTCTGTCCATGAACAGTTTGTTTCATGTCTATGTTCAGGTCCTCAGAGTAACAGCTTTTCTGACCTTTTTGTAGTTGCAGGTAACTGTTCATAACATCATCATAACCATACAGTAGCTCTTTATCCCTTCCTCATATATACATATATATATATACATATATAAAATAGATACATGTACAAATACACACACTAACCTTTTATCCACAGGTGCATCCACACTGAAATATAAAGGTTCTGAGTCCAGTTCACACTAACTTGGCCACGACTTAGAGCTTGTTCATATTGTGTTCCCTGAATGTTTTTGATGTAAACAGTTGACAGGATTCACAGGGATCCAGCTGTAATTCATCAGAAGCCGTGGATGCACAAATCCAGTAAACGCTGTGTAACAGGAACGTTGATTCCATGCATTTTCAAGGAGAGGAAAAGTTTTCATTTAAATGCCATTTTGGTGCATGAAAGGTAAAAATCGTTGGCTGTTTGGTTTTCTGTTTCTTCAAAATAATTAGGTTTAAAAACTTCCAAATTAGTTCCTGGTCCATGTCTGGCTGGGGACTTTTACTGCATGTCATTCACCATCTCTCTCTCTCCTCATTTCCTCTCCACTGTTGGGTATCTAATGAAGACATAAAATCACCTTAAAACACTCCCCAATTATTATAGCCTTAAAATAAATCTCCCAACCCAGAGGTAATAAAATGATCAGCATTTGAGTCGTGCCTGTGGCTAATTACCCATTGCAGTCAGTGTGTACAAAACAAACATCCATTTACAAAGAATAAGATCACTGTCAATTCAGGAATGCAGACATGTAGTGGCTGAGAGCCTCCAGTCTAGATAATCTGTCCTCTGGGGTTCAGCAGAATGGCATTGGAGTGTGGCCTGGGTCTGAGGACCCCGTTACTGTAGTAGAAGTGAGTAGTGAGCGCCTCTGAGATCTGGAAGGAGCTACTGCTGCCGTCGTCCTCATCGCGTCCCTGCTCTACCGACTGGGCCGGGGCCCAGTCCTCTTCCCTGATGTGACCGAGGTCTGGCTCTCTGGGCCCGACGGCGTCGTCCTGCTGGGCCTTCAGGGGAACCAGGGACGAAGGAAGACCCGAGTCCTGACAGACACAGAAAGAAATCAGACTTAAAATAAAAAACAGTCGAAAACAGTGCTGGATGCAGATTTGACATCTACTCATTTTTACAGACTAATAAGAGCCATGATACAGAAATTATTATCTGAACTGTAAAATGTTTTGTTTGAACGATACATCAATGTATCCAGGCTAAAAAACGAGACAAAAAATGAATGAAAACACAAAAATAAATACCAATCCATACGTCATGTCACACCACAAAACATACACCACCAAATACGGAGTGATATTTATCCTCCGCCAAAGCAGAAGCAACAATGTTTTGCAACAGGTTGGTCAATAACACACATCAAGTTCCACTTAACGAACAGAGGAAATATAAACTTTTTCTAGATATCTTCAGTGCTGAATGCTGCACTGTAGCGTGAAGATTTCCTGTATAAAAACTGATTCATCATCAAGAATAAGTTTACAAGTTTACAGGTTTACAGTCGTAAAACATGTTATCCTGTTTGTATATGAATGAAATAAAGTACAGAGCTCTACAGACAAATTATTTATTATAATAAACAGTGGCTGAGAGTGTTTCCAGTTTTTGTTTTGTAGTCCTTTTGTGCCGTCTCCCTGGCAACGTCTGACAGTAACAACACAAATCCCTCAGTAAATAAAACATGATACCGTATGACTCATTATGAATGAAACCAAATACATTTCGGCCTAATCTCTGAGACAGTGACACATACCAGTGACATGTTGCTGCTCTTCAGGTACGACTCCACCCTCCTCCTGCGCTCCTCCTTCTCTCTGTCCATCTCTGCCCCTCTCAGGCTCTCGCTGTCTTCCTGCCAGACGACCGGACGCCCCAGTTCATCCACCTCCACCCCTCCTGGAGGACCCCACTTCCCGCCCAGAGTGGACTGGCTGTCTTTGTAGGTGGGTCGCTCCTGCAGGTCGAGGAGGTGGCCACAGACAGTCACAACGCTGACAACAACAACGACTGCTTGTTGTCTTAAACAATGAGTATGCAAATTAAGCAACTGTAATTCCCTTCGTCAATAGACTGACGGCACTTGTTGTCGTCAGAGTTTACCATCTTTTCCTTTTGAATTGGAAACAGTCAGTATCTCCCACACACCTCATATCTATTTATATTTAGGTGGAAAATCAGGACTTTTATGGAACTCATTGTCTCCATTTAAACAAATTACACCAAAATATTCAATAAACAATAAATAAAGCAGAGAAAAGTAGAAGTTGTGACCAGAGCCAAGTTTTGTAGTTTTGCTTGATAAATGATGATTGAATGATGATTAAAAATGTAATCTGTTGCTCAATTTATAAATGAATGGACAAACCGTTTTAACTCTAAATGATAGTGATTGGTTAATTCGAAACAGTCAATGGCTAACATTAAGAATGGATGATGTAGCAGTTAAGTTATCTTATATATTATGTTACATGTTTTATATTTTATTATTTGTAAAAATGCATAGAAAGATGAAGTATATTTTCTGAAAAATCAATTAACAAATTGTTAATGGATTAATGACCAGGAGGAATTGTCTGTTTTTAACTAATGCAGGAAATGAAACACCTGACAAATCAAGATACATCATGGTAACACATTGATATAATAAAGGGATAGATAACCTGGTATTAACAGTATTGCAAAATCTGACTAATTGAAATAACTAATTGAAATAATCTCATCATCAGTCGCCTGATCCCAGCCAATGCTGCCAGTGGATATCAGGACATGTTAAATATGGATATAACAATATTGTGGAAGTTCTTTGTTATAGATCGATGAAAGACTGGTCAAAGACTAAAACTGTGTGACTGCACCATGCTTGGTTCCATGCAGGGACCATTGTAGCATTCATCCTCCTGTCTGTATTAACTTGTTTCTGTCTGTATATACTATATACAATGAGACGGATAAAAAAAAGTTCCAGTGAGGAACTCACCAGAGACTGGCTGTGGTTCATTCTGCTGTCTACTCTGAGCAGGGCGTAATCTTCAGCCTGGAGAGAGCGGAGAAAGTGGAAGAAAGTTACTGAACATGAACACAAAAGATAAAAAAATATATAATCACCCAGAATGAGATATTAATGACACAGTGTGTGCTTATGAACACTGCATGTTATTTGTTTGAAGCTGCAGCAGCCTGTAATCATCAGCCTCCACAGCAGACATAGCTGCTGACTTGCCAGCGGCTCCGCCCCGGCTACACCTGGCCAACAGGCGGGTGTGTCGACCTGGTTTCTCTCCAGGTTATTGTTCTCAGCAGGAGTATGTGTGTGTGTGTGTGTGTGTGTGTGTGTGTGTGTGTGTGTGTGTGTGTGTGTGTGTGTGTGTGTGTGTGTGTGTGTGTGTTTATGTGTATTTATGTTTTCTTTTTCTTTTTTTTTTCTTACCGGCACTCTGGGGTCTGTGCTAACAGAGTTCAGTCTCCTGAAGGAGGCTTGTCTGGAGAGGCTGTTAATTTCCTCCCTGGGAAAAAAAAAAGACAGCACATTTGGAGGATTTACGGAACAATAGCGAGTCTGGAAATTGAATTTCAGAAATTAGGTCATCGTGTGTAAACAGTTTAAATACCAGTTTACACATAAACATTCACAGCTGAGCTCTCATCACGGTTAAAGCTGATGAACGTCTTTGAATCTCTGTATCATGAATATCTTCTCCAGTTTTCCCATTTCATGGCCAAAGAAAATGTGAGTCAACTCACGTTTTCTCGCTGAGCTCCATCTCAAGCTTTTTGTTTCTGTGCCGATGGTAGCGGTTGACCAGCAGGACGACAATGACCAGCACCATGACCAGAGCTCCGGCTGAGGCGCCAATAATGATCAGCAGCAGGTTATCATCAGAGGAGTCGCCCTGGCGTTGAGATATCTCTGAAAGAAAGACGGGGGGGAGACATAAATGTTCATGCATCTCTTTTTCTCTCTCACACACACATTCATGCAGCAATTTTGATCCTGATCACGTTTATGCCCTCCATCCATCACAAGGGGGCAGCAAATTTACACACTTACTCCAAATGAAAGAAAATGCTCAGTGTTTTGTTTAAGTTTATGCACAGAACATACAGAAGCAACAGCACTGACGAGGCTGAGGGCCCACGCACCTACCTGTTAGTGTCAGTGTATACTCTGCTTTTCCTACTCCTACGTTGTTCTTGACAACACACTCATAGACCCCACTGTCATTCATGCGCAGGACCCGCCCAAAAACAAGTTTTCCTCCAACCACAGACACCCCGTCTGGCAGAGCTCCTCCCCTCCTGTGGATAATCAAATGAAAAACTTCATTAGATCTCAGAGATATGTGACACAGAAACCTGCGACTCACTGCTCTAAAAAATAACTGTGACTCATTCTGGTCACAGAGAAAATGAAATCAATAAAGTGCAACCTAAGTTCCAGTGTAAAGTTTTTTTTAGCTAACCCACAAATATCTGTTTAACATCTGCTCTTGAGCAACAGCAACCAACGCAACAACTGGTTTTGCATCAGGGAAGTGATTCAGCTGAATAACTACCACACGGGATCAGAGTCACCGCACAGTGTAACCACCAATTTGCATGCACCTGAACCAAAAACCTGCCGGGCTTACAAGTGGAGCCCATTGATCTGAAGAGACCAAATAAATACTAGGTTTGGGGGATTTAAACAAGACCTGCTATCGAGTCCCACGCCGAGCAGCTGAAGACATCGCAGGCCACATAATGGAGAGCCAGTTTCTGATCAGGTCCACCGAGAGGGGTCATGTTGCCCCAGGTTTCACTGTGCTGCAGCGGCTATTTAACAGCTGCTTTAACCCCCCCCACCCCCCACCTACCACCACACTCGAACTGAAGCTGGCTCGGATTTCCTTTCTCAAAACCCCACCTAGCTTGTCTAACCAACCTTTTATACTAGAGCCACAGGTGGAGATTGTATCTGGCACTGAGTAGATGGTAGAAAATGACACTGATAAGGTGAGCAATGCAGCTTTAGCAGCCAAAATCTTCTTTACTTTGTTGATTGAATCTTTGCGATTGAATCTCTGTATTATTATAATGACACAGAGAGTTTGCTATCTTGCAATGAATGAAACTACACCCACAACAGGAATATTTTGGGGAATGCACTTTCATTTTCTGGCTGGGAAAAAAAAGTCTAAAACCCTTTTACACTTTGATTTTAACAAAATAAAGAAACAACATATAATGGTGTTAATTAATGAGCTTTAAAGGTGCTGGTAGGTGGGTTTATTTCTTTATTTTTTTAATAGAAACTGGCTGCCTGTTTCAGTCGGCTTTCACCACGCTTTATGCTATTTCTTTAAATGTTTGCAATATCCCCTTTAAAGTTTAAAGTCTCATCCGTTCCAGTGCTGTTTCGGTTCAGCACTAAGAACAGAATAGGCGAATGAGACCTGAGATTCACACTTATATTAAAATATTAACATCCAACATTTCATTCTTAACCTTGGAGGCACAAATCTGTGGTAAATATTCTAATCACAAGGACAGAGAAGGACAGAGATCGGTCAAAAGCAGCTGGAACAGCCACGTAAATGCACTTTGTGTTTACAATATTTACCACACACAATTTTTTTTTTCCTATCATAGCAAAAGAAAATATTATATGATATTTATTCTAGTTTAATAGAGAGAACAGTTTCATATCGAGCAGTGGTGGAATGGAATTCATTCTTTGCGACTTATCGGAGTGAATTGTGTAAAGTTTTCTTTTTCTCATTTATTAAGAAATGAAATGATTAAATAGAGCTACTGTATCTGTTAGTCTTGTGTTGGTTGTTGGGGGTTGTGTTGTGCATTGTGAGTCTCGTTGTGCGTATGAATGATATGGATGTGTATTGATGTATCTGTTGTCACTGAAGTACCGTTTATGAATTCAAGGGGAGCCCAGGAAGAGTAGCCATTGTTATAGCTCAGTGGCTAATGGGGATCTAACTAAATAAATAAAATAAATATTTGTATCAATTTTAACACATCTGGAAACCTTGAGATCTCAAAAGGGACAGACTCACATTTTGGGAAAAGCCCCTTAGTTTCTACACCTCAGCACAGATTAAAACAACTGAGATGCACTGTGTTCATTTGTGAGCTTTAGAGGTGCTAGTAGGAGGATTTAGTTACCTTCAGACAGAGCCAGGCTACCTGTTGCCCCCTGTGTTTCCTGTCTTCCTGGCTAAACTGTGCTAACCGGCTTCATTTCTTTCTTTTTTTTTTAATCATACAGACATGTGATTGGCTTCTCACCCACCTCTCTGCAGGAAAGTGATGATGCATATGTTCCAAAAATACACAACCTACTTCTTTAACTAAAATGTACAAAACAAGCCTCTCTGAGTCCGAGCAAGTCGTGACCACGCAGTTTGGGTTTCTATGAACAGATGCGCCGAAGGGTCTGCGGCGCTGAAAAGGTTTAATCCAGAGTAATCTGAATATTTCAAGACTATCTCATGGCTAAAATATTCTTCACTCAGCACACAACATTCGATCATTGTGTGCACAGTCGAAGCTGTGATGGCTGGTACTGTGTCTCTAATTAAACACAGACCCTGTGTTTTACCAGGCATTACAGTGATATTTAAAGCATGGCACTATGATTAAGTTCTTAGCATGTGTCTCCTGCTCTTCCTCGTGTAGCTCACTCCCTCCCTCGTGTGAAAATATTCTCCTTCCCTCTTTTTTTTTTAACTTCAAATTGCGCAACACTACACGGCGGCTTTTATTCTGTGATGAATTGAGCCAGGAGAGAAAGACGCCCTCCTTTAGATTCAAGCACACTTCTTTGTTGTTCGCGGGTGTGTAGTCCGTGTGTGTGTGTGAGTGCGTGTTAGCCGTGGCTTATGTATGTTTTCAGTCACATTCCAGTGCCATGTAAAGAGCAATTTAGCAGCACAGATAGTATTACAGTGGGGTGAATTAACATGTAATTGGCACAGTCCTTCTGGCAGCCAGACATAGTTAAACTCCTGATACTGTGTGTGTGTGTGTGTGTGTGTGTGTGTGTGTGTGTGTGTGTGTGTGTGTGTGTGTGTGTGTGACAGCAGCAGACAGGCTGATGACGGTACCATGTCCAGGTGACGTTCTGAGGTTTGGGGTATCCCCCGCTGTTGCACAGCAGCTCAGCTTTCTCCAAACCCACATACAAGTCTCCTGAGGGAGCGGAGATGGTGGCATCTGGGGGGTCTGACACAGAAACACAGACATGAGCATGCAGCATTACTAAATATTCACCCGTAGACAGCATGTTACAGCACAGAGAAAACCTTGATGATCAGCATTTTTATCAGCACAGTCATTTAAAGAAATATCTTCATGCCCTAAACAAACCAGGTGAGGCTGGATTTTTTTCTTATCTTTATTTATCTAAAGATGAAGTTGCCTCAGAATCACTGTTATTAAAGCACTACTTCACATTCACACCGATAAAGTCTACAGAGGTGGCAAGAAGTCCTTGTTTTCTAAGTCTCATAGTCTTGACTATGAAATCCCAAGACCCAGTCCTTGTGTTGTGAGTCCTAAAAAAAAAGTTTTTATGCACCAAATTTAATGCCATTTTAGACAGTATATCAATACAGCAGAATTATATTAGTGCTTTGAAATGTGTATTTGATACTTCCAAATAAACTCTGAACAATTAAAAGCAAAACTGATAAGGCGTGTTTTCGGTACAGGATGTTATTCCAGTGACAATTACATGTAATTTCTACAGACTGCACAGTCTCTCCATGTGAATGTGACAGTCTGAAGTATCATCTGATGTCTGTCTGCTGGTTCCCCACTGACAAATGAATCTTTTCCCTCCTGCTCGCAAGTTGTGAGCGGCTGCTCTCTGATTGACTCCCAAGGTTCCTCAGTTGTCAGATTAATGAAAAGTTAATTTGCTGCACACTTTTTTTTTTTAAAATCATATAAACTTAAATCTTTGGGCTCGGGATGCGTCTGTGCGTTTAGATTGAACCACGGCCACTTCCCTATGATGATGCCTCGACAGAGCGACCGAAGCTCTAACCCTTACCAACAAGGAAGTGCGCATGTTTTAATCCACACTGGTTGGAAAAAATACAAGCGCTTTGGATATCAGATCATTTCAAGTTAAAAAGCTTGAAATCAGGAGTCATTGGCCAAAGTTAGGTTGGAAGTGTGTTTAGATTTTGTCAAATTGAGTCTAAAGTCAGATTCATGCCTCCAACCTGAGTCATGTGACACAGGTGCACACCTCTGGACGTCTGTGAACTGTCCAGTGTAATGGACAAAGAGCAATTGTTGAAGGAACTTACGTTTTAGTGGCTTCGACACAGAGTATCACTCAAACGCTCTCTTAGCAAGGGATCCAACCTGCCAATATTGTCTAATGTTTAGTGTACTGTCACCCATTTATTTTCACAGACAGAAGGTTAGGCTGTGCAAATATCTCTCGCAGGTTATTCAGAGGGAAAAAAATCTCATTGGTTGAATTTAGCATTAGTGGGAAGAGCTAAAAAAGGTGGCCTGGTGGAGAGAGCTGAACTGAACGAAGAGTATCCTGTGTCCTGATACTAAATACTGATTCTACGCTGGTTTTGAGAATGTAGTGAGTTCACACATCCCACGGTCTTGACTGAAAACTTTATCGTCCTTTGAATTTTTCCATATTTCGAGCCGAGTAAACCTTTTATTTACTGCAGACAATTTGACCTCATTGCAGAAAAAGCAAAGATGTAGAGAATAATATTAATGATAGTTGCGTTTCATCTAGGTGTTTCTGTTTTTGTACATGCCAACTCACCGGCACGTAGTCCTCACTGACACACCTCAATGAAACACAATCATTAATGTTGTCGGTTAAACTTGTGCTTTTCCTGCTATGAGAGCCAAATGCTGTCCCGGCTGCATATTACACGGTAACTGGAAACTCATTATACAATTTCAGATGACACCAGGAAACATTCAAAACCAGACATACATCGTCTATTGTTGGTCTCTATTTGGCCTTGAACCAGTCTCACAGAATCATCACCATCATCATCGGCTGTACTCACACTGAACCACCAGGCGGTTTGAGAGCCTGCGCGGCCCGTCCAGGCTGGGATGCCACACTAAACAGTCCAGCTTTTTCCCGTTCATGCTCCGCAAGGGGTGCAGGGAGTAGTGGCTGGACACGGAGCCGCCCTCGTTGGTGCGGTTCTGGGACAGGCCTGGCAGGTCGGTGTCCCAGGAGAGACGGGGAAGCGGGCGACCCACGGATCGACAGGTGGCGGCCACACGGAACGACTGGCCCTCCACCAGGATCACAGGCTCCAGGGAGGAGATGGGTGAACCTAACAGAAGGGGGGGGGGGGTTTAGGATTTCTGATGCTTTAAAGACTTGAAGCTCGTTTCTGTTAATCTTTTAAAAATGATGACCTGGACACTTTATGTAATGCACATTCCCTATAATCAAGGGTAATCATGGTATTGAGATTTAATTAATACCTTCCACAGCCCGCCTCAAAGCTAATTTGTCTTTACCTAAAATCATCTAAAGTGACTGCAATTAAATCCATTAAAACCAGGATTTCACTGAATGCTTTTGTATGATTGAGTAGTGAATGTATGTCAGGACAAAAAGGTCCTAAAGATCGTGTTATCAGGTAAGAATATGGCTACAAGGAAAAAAAAAATTCAAATTCCTTAAATCCTGGAGAAAACACAAAGAGAAAACTCAGAGAAAACCGTAATCAATAAAATAAGGCGCCACCACCAAGACAAATGATGTTCACAAGAGTGAAACTGACAACTCCTAAAAAGGATATTAACCATGTAGAGGATTTCTCAACACTTACAGACACACAATATGGAAGTGATGTATTTCTAACAACGCCATCTTAATTGCACAACTGTTCCCTCAATGAAAAAATAGGTTAAAAAAAAAAGAGTAGTAAAGAGTTAGACAAGATCTACCAATATAATTAATATCATTTTAAGTAGGGATAGTGCATTAATAATAAAGGACATTTTCCTGAATTTGTAATTGTTTTGTTGGATGATAGCATTAAAATAGAAAGCATGGTTACCAATGCCATCACAATGTATTATTTGAAGATCCCCAGCTCCATTTAGTGTCATCATCAAAGAAGAAGGTATTCGCTAAAGGAGGTACAAACCTGCACAGCCAAGTTGGATCAGTTTACAGATCTTAATGATACATGGACAGTATGTGTGTGTCAATATGTGGCCTCTGGATGGACTCCATGTGCACATTCAACATTCTGTGGTTGAATGTTTACGGTCTAAAGCTGAGGGAGTCGAGGGAATTCAGCGCTGGAGGTTTTCTGTTAATACTCCGCATATTTCTGTTGGTTCGTCTGATATGAGGCGTGTCGGGACAGGCTTGAGACTTGATCATCTGTCACTGCTCATGTCATGTAGAACAGAACACATATCGTCGCTCCAGCTTTCACTTCCAGGAGGATCCTGAAATCGTTTCACACTGCGATACTTTCAGGAAGTGATACAGACGCAGGTTCCAAAATACTAATACATAAGCTGACCTGGTGACAGGTTACTTCAAAGTATGTTGCTCTGTGGAGTTTTCTGTTCACATTCAGTTCTCCCCAAATCTCTCACCAAGATACAATGTGTGTTCACGAGTATATCCTTTCTTTTCTCTTACAATACTTGTAAACCCGGTGCTAGGTGTCTTCTCTCCTTTTCTGGCTGCATTTCTTAGCACATTAACACCAACTGTAGATGAAATCACCGGCAGTAATGTGCACTGTGTTACCCGTGTGCATGTGCGAGACAAACAAATCACAGACTCACTCATTAAAACATTGCTCCATAGAACAACTAGTGGCCGAAAAAATGACATCCGGTACCTTTAAATTGTGCTGCCTTACTTGATATCATCTCTAATGCATATACTCTTTATATTTTTGCATTTTATTTACCTAATACTGTAATTCTGTCTCTCCATATTATAATTTTACGTTATTTCTGCTTTATTTTTCCCCCTGTTAAAAGTTTTGTCTTTATATGAATCGAAGAGTCTCAGGATAGAAGTTGTTAAACCCTTTGAGGCAAATTTGGGATATTGAGCAATATAAATTAATGTGACTTGACTTGGAAACTTATTGCAAACTCAATCAAACCTGGTGGTTGAAACCCGTTTATCTTTTAGAACAGAAACACCCTCTGCACCTTGCCTGGACTCAGAACCTGCTGGTGTTTTGAAAGCTGAGCTACTTTCTAACTACTGTGTCAACAATCTGCCTTTTGCACTAAAGAAAGTTTTTCTGGGCACAGGCAGATTGCGCGGTAAACAGTATTTTTCAAACTTGCATTTTTCTTTTGGTACTAAGCAGTTACTAAAAGAATAATAGGTGATTATGATATTATGTTGCAAAATATATTCTCTTTTTACTTTTCAGTCACTAAAAGCTTTGATGTGCTATCAGTGCATGTGTTTGTGGCCACGTTGGCAAAACTGCTGAATTCCTTCTTCTTCTATGAAGATGATTATGGTTTAAATATCATTACAGCAGCTCTGATAGGATTAGGAAGGTGTGGAAGAGAAGAGTGAGAGAGTGAGAGGAGGAGGAGGAGGAGGAGGAGGAGGAGGAGGAGGAGGAGGAGGAGGAGGAGGATGAGTCTTACTCCAGACGGTGAGGGTGATGTGCCTCTCAAAGTTTCCGTTTGGGAAGGTGGAGATGTGGCAGGCGTAGCTGCCCTCGTCCGACTCCTCCGTACTGGGGATGAGCAGAGCGGCATTCTCCGTGGGGCTGCTGCTCTCGAACCTCACCCGACCAGAGTAACGCCCAAACTCTGAGAAGAGAAAACAGCAGACTTCAGGCCAGATATACAGCATGTCTGTCATCCTTTACAAAGCTCAAATAGATTTAAAAAAAAAAATCCTTTGTAACAATATCTTTTCCTGTAAGTCTAAAGCATCAACTCCAAGAAAGGAAAATAAATGATTACACACTGGCAAAATAAACCTGCATTTATCCAGTGATGTCACAACCCCACCCTGCAGACAAATAATCCAGATGCACGGGGGTATGATCTCACTCCAAAGCTCACTGTAGTTAGAGCACATGTTTGATTTTCTCTCATTTACTTACATCTTTGCTTCTTTTTCCCCTTGACAATTTATATTGAAATCCAAGATAAAAGGTTGAGGTTGTTGTCAAGGAGGAAGGTAGGTCTCTCATGAGTTTTGAATAATGAGTAAGAAAGAAATAAACCGACGGCCAACCGACTCTAATCTTTCCGGCCACAGCTCTGCATCTCTGACCTCTGGTCGACCAGCTTACCCGTGTGGCCGTCCGTGAAGTGAGCCGTGATGATCTGGTCCTTGCTGCCGTCCGCGAGCTCCTTGTACCAGGTGACCTGCACCACCTTCTCGCCCTCCTCCACCTGGTAGCGACAGGGAAGCCTGGTCTGACTCTCTGACATGGAGCGCAGGGAGGCATCTGGTTCAGGAGGCTCCACAAAGTCACTCTGCACACACACCACTGAAGAGGGGAGGGAAAAGACATTTTATTTATTCATTTGCTTGTAAAACAGTCCATCCATCCATTTCCAATACATCTCATCCCGTTAGGGATGGCAGGAGGGCTCCGTGTTATCCCATAAACTAAAGCACTGGGTGACAGGCGGGGTATACCCCATACAAGGTTTATATATAGACAGACAAAACAAATTCAAGCTCACAGTTGTACCTACAGGCAGTCGCCAGTTCACCAAACCTGCTCGTCTGTTGACATGCAGACAAAGAAGACACGGCATGGGGGGGGCGGGTTTGCACGCAGGATCTTCACACTATGAGGCGACAGCGCTAAAAACCTCAACAAAAGTGCTTTTACATGAGTTAATACTTTCTTTAAAAGCAAATCTGCTCCCCGTTTGTATGCTGTCAACGAGCTGCAGTGATGCAGGCTAATAATAGTAGCCTATAGTATGAGGCTGCATGTTCCCCTTGTGCGTGCAAAAGTCATGCAGGTTGGCGACTCTAAACTGCCCGTAGGTGTGAATGCGACTGTGACTGTTTGTTTGTCTCTATATGTCAGCCCTGTGGTAGACTGGCGTCCAGGGTGTAACCCGCCCTTGTCCAATGTCAGCTGTTATTGGCTCCAACCTCCCCATGACCCGAAGCAGTATAAATAATGGATGGATGATTCTGTTATCACAGTTTTCATCAGTAAACATATGAAACATAAGAAGTTTATGAATGTTTTTGGGTTTTTTTTTTAAGGTTATGAGGATATTTCTAGTTTGGACGAGTCTTGATTATTGATTATTGTCTTATCTGCTTCTCCTAGGTTCCATTTGACTCTCCCTTGTTTTGCATTTTCCATCAAATCTTTTTACTTTTTTCTATTTTCATTAGTATTTGACGGATCTTGACACACTGACATATGCTTTTGTCTATAAGCATAATATACATCTCAATTATTGATGTAGTAATTTGAAATACGTAAATTCAGTCTTTTTTTTAAACTCTATTTTATGCAGAACTCTTTGTGTCATACGGTGTCATTTTTATTCAGTGTTTCATTGTGTATTTTGTGTTTCTACATTTCATGTTTGACTGATTCTTATCTCTGTTTGTTTTTGGTGAGTAGTTGGACAAATGTGTTACATGTAGGTTGTTTTTTACAGCAGAATAAAACCAAAGCAAACCGACCAGCTCCGGTGTTTGAGATTTGTTTTGTCTTCGCGATTAGTTGCAGCACCTTGTGGCACCGATGTAAAGTGTTAACTGTGCAAACATGTTTAATAGAATATTGAATATTAAAAACCAAAATAATACGTTTTTGCAGCTCCGGTACAAAAAGACAGTAACTAGCTTTGTAGTTGAGTCGTATCACTGACGTGTTTCACCATCAGAGCTAGTTAAATAACTATGCATCAGTGCCGACTAATGACTAAGACTGACTGTGCTTTTATCACACCTGGCTGAAAGTCTACATCGAACCGTGGGACATTAACAGATACGTGAGTGAAAGGGGTGTGAGAGAGCAACGCATCAACAACGCAAACCAAACATTTGCCCTTTGATTCTGGAGTGTATACATTTTTTTCCCCCTGTGGTTACTGATTCTCAAACTTTATTAATGATTACAAAGAAGCCGATACAGGACGCAGGCTCCCACAGATAAATACATCCCATACACAGTCAGTGCAAGGACACATGTTCAAGAGTGTGACACAGAGAAGACGGGAAACAGGTCTCTTTACAAACACAGGAAGTTTTAATTTAGGTGACAAATAGCCACAGTGTTTGTGACCTAAATATGGAGTGGAGAGAGAAGGAGACAAAGTTAAATCTTGTGCAGTTTGATCATTGATGGGAATGACGGGAAAGAAAGGGAAGAAACAGAGGTAGAGACAGAGTAAGACTGACTTCAGAGGAAGGCAAAGAGAAATGAAAACAGTCAAGAGAAATAAACACCAAATTGAAAGAAGGACTTAAACACACACTCCTCTCTCACACACACACACACACACACACACACACACACACACACACACACACACACACACACACACACACACACGCAGCGTTAGACAAACGAGAGTTCACCTGAACGTCACAAGGTTGCCATTCAAGCTTTTCCTGTTCACTCAGGATAGCAGTGACTATATCACACCTGTGGCTGCAGGTAACAATCATAGTCTAATGTGTACACTTTGTATTTTTAATCGTAGCAATAGTGCTGAAGTGTTGCCCCAGTGTAATCTCCACTAAAGAGGGAAACAAAAGCAGCCGAGCACTGACAGAATTAGTCACTTAAAAGAGGAAGGCGCAGGGTGAGCAATAAGATGTGATTCATGTTTACTAAAAGTAAGAATGTGACGGAGCCGCATTCTGTTATGCCACTTCCTTCTTCACATCTGCAGGCACAAACAGGTAAATTACTTGGCCAAAAGTATGTGGACGCCTGAACATTAGCCACAGGTATTAATCTGCTGCTATCGCTCCCTCCACTCTTCTCTTCGCTTCAGGCTTTTCCGCAAGATTTGGGAACCAGGCGGTAGGGATTAACCCCGATTCAACCACAAGAGCATTAGTGAGGTCCAACACTGATATCGGGTCATAAGGTTCTGGCTCACAGTCCATGTTTCGGTTCATCGCAAATGTGTAAGACTGGGTTGAGGTCAGGACTCTGTGCTCTGGGAAAACCATTTCTTTAAGGACATGGCCTTGTGCACAGGGGTTGATACATGTTGTTGAAACAAGAAAGGGCCTTTGCCACAAAGTTGGAAACACACAACTGTCTCAAACAAAAGTTCCCAACCCTTTTTTGGCATGAAGTTGGCATGTAGCCTACTGTTTTGTGTGAAAAACCTTTGGGGCCTGGAAGAGGAAAATTATCAAGTAATTCACCAAAATAAGCAAATCTTAGATGAAAATCTGAAAAAATCTTAACCCCTTAAATTCATTTTATGATCCCTTGGTAGGGTCCTGACACCCAGTTTGGGAAACACTACTCTAAAATATCATTGTATGCTGTATCATTAAGATTTCACTTCACTGGAACTAAAAAGTCTGAACCAAACCATGAAAACCAGCCCTTCACAAATGTCACAGTAGAAAGGGGTGTCCAAAAACTTTTGGCCATAGAGTGTATATCTTGAATGTACTAATGAAATATCATTAATACATTCTCGTCCTCTAAATGACAATCATTATGTCCATTTACCAACGGGAAAAATGTAAACTGTGTCACCAAGATCTGGTGTGTCCACATACTTTTGTCCATTTAGTGTAACTACAACAAACAGTATTCAGACAAAAACAAATTCACACTAATTTCTGAAGGAAACCAGATCTGTACAGACAATTTTAGGCTTATAGACATTTGATATATACACTGTAAGATTCATAAAAATACCAAACAGCCTCACTCCAGGTGCTCGCAGGTATATTATGGTGTTATTGTAGCAACATGATGGTTTGGTTTGTAATATAAATGACCATAAGCTACTTTCCCCTTTCGACGATATTATTGTCATTCTGTGTTGAATTAATATATATTTTTCACAATTTTGGAATTTACTCTTTAATCTGAACCACTTTGAATACATCCACCACTTAAATAAACAGTAAAAACGGGCAGCAGGGCTTCTACATAACAGTACCAGTGTTCATTGTCATGGAAATGAATGTAACAGACAACTCACCAATTAGAAAAATCAGTGCCAGGCTCTTTGCCCTTTGCCCGACCGACTCCATCTTTGCTCCCAAAATAAAAGTTGCTCTTAATCACCTTCCTTCTCGGTTGTTTGAGGATGATATCAAGCTTTCATTATCGATATCTGCGTTTAGTTCGGACAGGAAAACTCAGCGGCAGCAGCGATTAGGAGTCCTCGGCAGGCCGTGCAGGTGCAACAGGTGTTTCTTCCTCAACTCACACAGCCTACGACTCTGACTCTAACAAGTTAAAAACACTACACCGCTGTCCACTAGCAAGAGCTGGATGTTGTTCAGTGTAGGTTGTGAACTGCATTAACTTCATTTCGCGCGCAAGCCAAAGTCCACTTCAGCAGCTGGAAGAACGACTCAGCGGAGGAGTATCAACACATGAAGAGAGAAACGCTGGGAATTATGTGAGAAAATAATAAAAATAACAGGTTGAACAGAGCAAATGGAAAACCTGTCCGCTCGTCACGCACCGAAGGAAACACCTACAACACAGATTTGCCCCTCTACACCTGTCTGCCTTGGCTCCGCCCACATTTGCAAACTGGACACGCCCACACTTGATGCCACGTTCAGGTGATGCTGAATTAAGTCGGACATGTATTATTAGTATTATGTAGTATTATACATGTATGAGTTTATAATTCAGCACCTTAGCAGCTTTGAGCTCTTGTGATATTATATGATAAAAAAAAAAACAATGCGAGTCCAGCAATTTAACAAGTAAATTCAATGATATTTAACTACGCATGTTAACAATTAAGATTAATCAGTCAATTCAACTCAACTTTATAAAATTTTACACACAATGCAGTTGAAATACTTTAACAGTACAGAGAGAAAACCGGAACAAAAGAACAGGGAAAAATATAAAAGAAAATTTAAATTTAAAAAAAATTACATGGTTACACAATGCACAAGAAAACAAAATCCAACAGAGGCTTTAGCAGAAATTAACACATTTAAAGACCATTGAGTAAAAGAGTGTCTTAAGGTGATTTGCAATACAAATGCAGGCCTTATAAATGTGCTTTAAAGTGACACAAATCTTTATTTTCCCACCATTGTGTGAATATTAAAATGTTATTTTCCTATTTATTTGGACCTATACATCTTGACACAAAAATTGCAGCATTGAACATTCCTTCTACCTGTGCTGATAACAGCAGGATTACAAGATTCAAGCGCATAAATGTTCCCAATAGTTGTACTCCATCAATATTTTTTTTTTCCAAAGTAGCATCTATATCTATATTTAACTAATTCAATTAAATATGAATTAAACATAATTTTACATTCCCTTCAACATCTATTAAAACACTTTGTCATGTCGACATATGATAACAATTCTAAAGATTATAATTTTGAATTTCCCAGGAGGAATTGAACGTAGCGCGATTTCTTGTGAAATTCATCTACACTCGGTTTTTCCACAATAACCAGATTGTTTACCTCTGACAGGAACATGTTCCTGTTGTTTCAGCTGTTTACCTGCTGACTTATTGTAATATGATGTTTAATGGGAATCAGTGATAATGATAGAATGAATGAAACATGTACGCATACATTAATTAATGAATACTACTTGCACCATAGTTCAAATATATTTGTGACGCTAAAATTTGATTATCCTGACCTTCCTTTGTTTCACAAGCCAGGTATGTTGCAACGGTTTGTGGAGGTGTAGCCTCTGAGTGAGTTTCCTGAGCCTCAGGGGAAAACAGTGAATGAACATGAAAAGAGATGTGAGATTTATTTGTTTGTTAAGACGATTCAAACCATTTTTTTGTTAGATCTTCCCCTAAAATTGCTATTATATGGGGGAAAAATTAATAAATTAAAATGTAATGGTAAAAATGGCAGTTAACATAAAGCATATCACTGAAATCAAGTAACCAAAAGTTTCAAAAATTGACATGACACTTGTTGAGACAAAACGTATGTATTTCAAACATTGTAACAGGATAACCAGCTTGATATGTCAAATCTAAATTTTAGGCAAAATTCAAGCAAATTAACTTGAATTGGCTTGAAATTCGTTCTATTCTGTAAAAAGTGTGAAGAGTTACCATATCTTCCCAAGTCCAAGTTCCAGTCCAAGTAACTCAAGCTCATGAGAAGCTTAAAACCCCTAAAACTGCTACATAATTTGGACTAATCAAATCAAGTTTGGCAGAAAATTAATATTTCATCTTGTCAGTTGTGAAATCTTGCTGATTTTGACTGATTTAAATCATTATAAACTGAACTTCTTTGGGTTTTGAACAGATGAGACAAAGACAGACATCTGTAAACGTCACTTGGACTTTAGGAAACTGAGATATTTTTCACCATTTCCTGACATTTAATACATTGAAATCTTAATTCCAAAAATAATTAGCAGTTTAATTGTTAGTAAAAAATACTCCAGTCCTGTTTTTGAGGTTAAACTATTTCATGTTCTTTCAAATAGTCTGAAGTGAAAGACAAAAAGAGGGAACATGAACAGAAACAAGAGATAAAATTAAACTTCTGTCTTCTTGGTGACTTTCGTAAAAAACATGGAGCAACATGCAGTGAAAACTCGCTCACATAGCTTTTAAATTACAGTAGTAGTTTTAACATTTCATGCATGCACATGAAAGGAGGAGGAGGTTTAGGAATAAAAGTAGTATATATTTTTTTCTTTACAAAAAAAAGGGAGAAAATGTAAATATAGAAACACTATGCACAGGCCCGCAACAAGTAAAAACAACTTAATATACAGTATAAAGGTTTAAAAGATTCAACATGTGTTTTTGTGCTCAGCATCCTCTCTGCACCGAGTCTCCTTTGATCAGACGATAGACTTTTTATCCGTTCTGATGGTCTCGTAGGTGTCATTACTGGGAGAGTAGAGACCCTGCAGAACACACACACACACACACACACACACACACACACACACACACACACACACACACACACACACACGAAAATACCTGATGTAAAAACTAAATATTCACATCTACAAAACAATGCTGCAACCATTTCCTGAGTCTAAATGTGATATTGTTCTCTCTCTGACAGCCAGGTAGGTGAGAAAAAAAAAAAAAAAAGTCTTTCACCCTTGGCTGAGCAGTAATCTGTCACTTTTCCATCATGTGCCATTTTAAATGTCTTTTTAAGCATTATAATGAGAAGTCTCACCGCATAGATGCCTCCCTCAGCGGGCTGCTTCTGTGGGATGGAAACAGTTCAGATAAATTATCAAGAATCTAGTCCTCCTTTGAGCTTGAGTCATAAAAGCCATATGGGTGCAGATTATTTAATCTATTCTAAATTTTTAGGATTAACTCAGATGAGTGTTTTCATGTGTAACACAATGAGCAGGAAGTGGGATCTGACACATTTGTTTTGTGCGAACATGGTGGAAACTGTGAGTGTGTGCAGTGTATAAATAATGTAGGTCAGTGGTCATCTTGAGCTTACAGGAAATGATAGTCTGGGGTCGGCTATAAAACAGAACTACAGCGTTTGAGGATAAAATACCACAAAATGAAGGCGAAACCTTTAAAAAAAACAAAAAACAAACATATATTTTCCCAAGCATATTTCACTCAATCATGTCTCATCAACTGTCTTGTATATACATTTTTTCCACAGTTATGCAGATATACAACTTTGATTTTACCTCAGCAGGCGGTTTGGTGGCTGAATGCATCTGTCAAAAATAAATCAGAAATTGAATTTACACTTCAATGTGTGAGATTTAACTGGTTTATTTAACAGTTTAACAGTACAGGTATACTCAAGAGGATGTTACGACTAAAATCGGCAAACAATTGACAAAAGTAGTCAGCGACGCTGCACAATGAACATAAAAGCAAACTTACTCATCTAGAGAAATATGGAGGAAGTTAGGAATCATTTACAGTGAAATAATCTGTCTTTTTACAAACTGGTGGAAAGTTTTCATGACTTGTTCCACTCAAAAGTACAGAGAAAGCTTATCTTAAGTCTTCAGATATTGCACTTAAATGTGTTTTTGTTACTGAACAGCCATAAGGAGCAGTTCAACACTCTCTAACATTCATCATGGTGGTGTGTGCTGTGTATTGTTCCTGTTTCTCTTACCCTCAGTCTGCAGTATAAGACGGTGAGAATGATGCCGTAGAAGATGAGGATCCCGTCCAGGATATAACATATGCCCATGTCTCCAGTGGTCTCTGTACACAGAAATGACATCATCGTCACCTCCAGCAGAAATGTCAAGACGGCTGGTAGCGTTTAATCCACATAAAGCTACAGGTATTTAAAATATTTTTTTTTAAAATAACTCTTTGAAGTGATATTTATTAATCCTCATCAGCGCAGGTGGGAGAGAGGCGGCGATGAGCAGCGAGGCTCACACCATCTTACCGGGGTTGAGCTGCAGATAAGATGGAGGGTCTGTTTGGTTGCTCCCTTGACGGCTGTCGGTGAGACTTCTTCTTCTAAGTCTCTCTGAAGTGAGCTCCGAGATCAGCAAGCAGGAAGTCCGGGGCTCTCTGTCCGTTCTGAAGTTGTGAAACCACACGGCTACCGCACTGCCATCCTCCCTTCACTGAAGTTCCTCTAAAACACTTGTGAAAAACACACCGCTTCTCTTTGGTGAGAAACGATTCCAGCTTTCAACACAATTAGTAGGAAACAGAAACATTGCAGCAGAGGGCAGAGAGCCAGATATTATGTCATAAAAACCACAAATACCAAAATATATCTGGCCGTCGTCATCCCGAGAAATCAAGCGACTTACGTACTTTCTTCCTCATTTAAGACAGCATCAAAATAAGTGACATAGAGAAGACTGATAAGGAATAAATGGTTTAATAATGGAAAAACGCCTTACACACTATACAAGCTACAGTTACCAAAAGGAAGAAAATACGAGACAAATCTACAAATTTTTTACAAGCCACTTGTTTTTCAAAAGTAAAAACATTCAGAAAATTGCATCGTCATAACTTAGGCACCTTAAAAATGATAGAAAACAAGTTATTATAAAAAGGTTTTGGAGCCTGAAATAACTCTAGCATGCATTTAAAAAAAAAAACAAAAAAAAAACAAACAAACATCTGCATTTTGATCACTCATGAAATGTCATACACATCGGACCTGGTACTTGGATATTTTTTTTGACATGTAAAGGGCTTTTTAAAGCACATTTTCACTGGAAAGGAAAGCATACAGTCAGTCGTGCTGTGGCTCAACACAGTGTAGGTAGATACAACAGAGTGGCTCAAGTCTCAACATCAGGCGACTTTCAGGGTTTTACAGTAAGTTTTCAGGACCTGGAAAAAAAAAAGAAGAAGAGGAGGAGCTAGTTTGAGGGACAGATGTGGCCCGATGGCTGCTCCTCCAACATCTGGAGAGTAAGGCTGAGAGAGTTATGAGGAGGCAGCGTGTTCACTGTGCTTGTTTCAGCTCGTGGCACAAGGCGAAGGCGGTGATGTGCTACTGCTGCAGAGGAGCTGCAGTGAGGAGTTACAATCACACGTCTGGTTTGGGATGTTTGTAGAAATGCATTAAAAAAAAAAATTTAAATTAAAAAAAATTCAAACCATAACACGTCAGCTCATAGTTTAACTACAGCTGCCTGTTTAGAACTGATTTCCTTATATGCACAATGTTAAAAAAAGACCCCATTTACACCTGATAGTATCATTCAATCCACATCTGGATTCATTATCTGGATTACAGACTCGTGTCCTTGTTATCTTGATCCTGCACAGACTATGATCTGATTTCATTATCATCACTGTCCGATGGAAACCATTTGGTAATTATGACATTTGCACATAAACTGAAATTTTAAACTGAGAAAATGATCCATTTAATGAACAAAGCACTGGATTAGCTAAAAAAAAAAAAAAAAAGCATCATCTCAAAGCGGAGACAATCCCTTTCCTCATGCGTGTTCCTCTTACAGTCATGAAAAGTTGACAGACATGGTTTCCACAGGACAGCGGTGATGTGCAAATTAGGCAAGGGGAGATGACAGATGTGTAACCAGCATGTGCAGGAGACTGACACTGCTGTATGTGTCGTTTTTATTTTATCTGACCATGAAATATTGTGGTCCAACTGCAGCAACTTCCTCAGCAGACGGAGCTGCTTCACTTCACAGAGAGACTGTGACTCCGGCTCTGTAGTGTCAGCTGTGGCTGTTCCTCCTCCTCCACAACTAAAAACATCAGCAGAGCTCCAATTAACCATTATTTTCATTATTGATTAATCTGCCAATTATTGTCTTGTCAATTATTTGTATCAAATGTGCGTCCCAGTTTCTCAGGTGACGTCCTCAAACGTTGTATTTGTCGAAAAATCCAAAAGATGTTCAGTTCAGTGAAAAGCAACAGAAACGCACAACTGATAACCTGCAGCTATGAATTTCTTTGACCCAAATTCTTAATCATTCTTCGAAGTTGTTGACAATTAATTCATTTTCTGTCACCCAACTAACCTACTAAATGTTTCACCATGACAACTGAGCAATTGCACCCAATGAGAAAGCTTTAAAGGTTTTTTCACACTAAGAAAATGTCAGAATAATAGCAGACTCATGCTTTAACATGCTTATCCAAATAAGGTGCACATCGCATGTTAATACCAGGTGTAAATTGGATCTTTGTTCAGATTTCCTGTTAAAACGTGTGATATTAATAGTAAAAATGCCAGTGTAGAATAAAACTCAAGCTGCATATTTAGACAACCGTGAACATACAGAGTCTGGAGTAGCAACAACTGGAGGAATGTACTTCCATTTTTCTTTACAGTGAGATAAAAAGACATTTGGGCCTTGAGGCCACAGAAAAGCAATGTGTTAATTCAATGCACATAATGCTACATTCTGTAAGTAAAAAAAAAAAGTCACACCCTCTAATATAAAAAACAGTCCTGGTCATGTGAAACAAAACAATACACCAACAGGGAACCGAGAGGCAGTGGTACACCAGCGTTGCAGTCAGAGCTGAGCGTTGGTCTGTTCGTATAAGACACAAGCAAGAGGACGTGACGACTATGATGTAATCACCCTCCTCTGGTGTTCATGTGTTGAGTCAGCACAGTAAGTAGTCCAGTGGTTACAGTGAGAGAAGAGGCAAAAGGACAAAAATTCCCCTTTACAAAAAAAGGTTTTTTTTTTTTTTGTTTTGTTTTGTTTTTTTACAGCGTGTTGTAAAGACAAATACTTCACAACACAGAGAAAGAAAAAGTCAAGGCATCCGTTTATTTCCAGGTTTAGACAATCGTTGAGCTGATCACAGTTTGATATCAGAGCATCTGTGATGATAAAAAAAAACAGGAGGAGGCGTCACATGTGTAACACTCCTTTTCTTTGTCACAGACAGGGGGGAAATGATTGGACGAGAACGGACCACAAGGCCTCCACGTGTCCCGCACATCAGCGATCCTGGTTTAGACACACCGAGGTCTCACACCGAGGTCTCCGACTGCAGCCTCATGACAAACTTGTGGCTCTTTGGGTCGATGAACTCCTCCCCCAGCCTCAGGAAGGGGAGCGGCGTGACTGTGACCACCAAGGAGAAGTCCAGGCGTCGCAGGGAGAAGACCAGACCCTGACGCAGGGCCGAAGTCACGGGCTCCTCGCTCACCAGAGTCCACTGGCGCCCCCTGCCGTTCTGCTGCTGGTACTGCATGGTGGGGCCGGGGCTGAGGTAACGCTCCAGGAAGGCCTGACAGGGAGGAAAGGGAGAGGTTAATTACCATGAAAACGTTTGATATTGTGGATGCTGTGATCCATTGGGCCGCCCTAACAGGCCCAGGTTTTTTCACACCTTTGTGCTTTTCCTAATAAAATTGTCATTTTTAAAAAGTTTCACCAAGTGCTACACATATTCAGAATCAGCATAACCTCAGACAATTTTTCCTTATTTTAAAGATTTAAAAAAAGAATTTATTAGAAGTTTCTATCTTTATCTGTTCATGATTTCTCTGGAGCAGTGTTTATGGGCATTTGTTGTCTGCTCCAGCTCCAAATCCTCCGCTGCACTAAATATGTGACTGGTCACATCCTTCTGTCTTTATGCTGTCACTGCAATAAACACAGAACAACCTCTCCTCACTCTGAGCTCAGAGTAAAACAGCACTGCTCCCATTCAGTCTGGGTATACAGCCAAGGCAGGACAAGCCTCTGAATCAGACACTCTGATTGGCTGTGACAGTTCCCACTGGAGCCAATAGGAATGTGGAATTGAGACAGAAAGCAGCAATGTGCCAAAAAAAAAAAGTAAAACTACTCCAAATATTTCATAACTTTAAAGGTCAAGTGTATCGACCGAAGCCAGTGACGACACACGGACAAACAGGAGCTTGACAGAAATCGCCGATCGTCTAGTTCAAGGAGAAAAAATGTCTCTAGCTCAAACGGTCGCGGAGTAAGGACGCTCTAAAGACAACGTGAAATTTGGAAGCGTATACGCTCCCGTGGGCCTCACAGAAGTCAGATAACAAAGGTTGTCATAGCTACAGTGATCACACTCTCTCACCTTGGGCGTCATGTTGTGTGTGATGCAGAACTGCAGGTGTGTGAGGATGCTCTCCATGCTGTGGAAGGCCTGCTGACGGGTGGTCCTCAGGTATTTCTGCATGGCCCGGGCCATCGGAGCGAAGATGGCCTGAGCCGCCTCCCGAGGATCCATCACCTCTCTCGGGTGTTTGGGGGACGAGGCGACCTCGTCCTCGTGGAGACGCTTGATGTGTGTGAAGGCCTCTTCCACCGCCACGACCAACCTGGAGAGTTGGGAGCAAAAAACAGAAGTATTGTTAGACGGATGTTGACGGCTGTGTGGTTATTTCTCAACAGACGGTCTGTAAACAACAAAACGCTTTGTTCAATCAGAACTGAGTGATTGTGGAGCTTAGAAGACAAGGAAGAGGTAAACAACACCATATGTCGGCTGTGCTCTGGTAAACATGTCTTGTGAGAAAACACTTAAATAGCTTGAGCAGGAATGTAAACATGTTTTAGCTGGTGTCTGTATGAATTAACCATCAGAAACAGAAAACATTTCACATTTCACCTTGAGAATCTGTAAAAAAAAAAATGTAACTATGTAATTTGATGCAGCAGCTGCCAAAGTTTCCCAGGAGGTTCTTGGCTGAAACTGACTGAGTGATTTTATTCATTCACAAACAGGCACCCATGGGACAGCCCCAAGACGGGTTCAATACAGGTCAAAGTGAACCTGTTGTTCACGAGCACGACAGCCAAATCAATATGTCTGATATCTGCAGGAAACCCTGCCAATATCATTTCAGTCATATCTGTCAGCACAACATGCATGCTCGCTATGTCAGTTGAGCTCAGCAGAGCCACACACACACACACACACACACACACACACACACACACACACACACACACACACACACACACACACACACACACGCTGATATCTTTTTAAATAAGGATTCAAGCCCTTGTCTGTTACTTAAAAAACATATTATTATTATTTTCACCTCTTGTTCTTATTTTCCCTTGCAACCTCTCCAGAAGAAGGGAGGGAGGGAGGGTTTATGAAGTGTGTATTTTTCTTGTGTGTGTATTTATATTGGACACTCGTTCTTTTATTCTCTTGGGTTTTTTTTTGTTGTTTGCTTTGGTTTTTTTTTTTTCTAATGAAAATGTAGACTGTGTTTTCATGTCCTACATAATGCTATTGTTTTTACTCAATAAAACATCCTTACTGACCATAATTAGTCTCTTATCATTTACTAGATATGTTTCTGTTGTCATTTTTATAGATTTATTAGAGACTTAACAGTAGAGAGATGATGAGGAAGAGAGAAGTGGGGAATTACCTGCAATAACCTGAGACAGTGTGGTTCTCACTTTTTCTCAAACACGTAACAAAAACAACCATTTTTAGGGTGCCTCAAAATGATGTACTGTGCAGGATGTTTTACAGTTGAATAATCAACCTGTCAGAGCTCTTTGAAATGTTTCTACTACTATTTCTCATTACTCATCAGCAGACAGATACTGTATGTCGTTCACAATACATCTGTGATGAGCAAATAGAAGTTTTTCTTCTTCCTTGTCCGCTCTTGTTTCTTCCCCTTGTTTCAACTGGGAAACAAATGGGCTAATGTTTGATTTATGTGTTATGTCAGAGGAGGAAATGAGAGAGTAAGATCAGATCTGAACAAAAACATAAATCATTTTTGAACTAGCACGTGCTCATGCGTTTGTGCTCACAAAACACACTGAATCTGTTTCTGTGCATGCCCTGAACGCCCACTGTTCTGGCAACATGGTGTAAACTACACCTTGCAAATTGAGACAGATCGACTGTTCAGCCTAAAAACAACACTATGGTCGTGTGTTTCCCTCTCTCCACACACAGTAGTAGTGAGTAGTGAGACTACATATTGTCCGGAAGTGTCTCTCTCTCGCTCTCTCTCTCTCTGTGTGCACACACAGTCGGTCTCCTGTGAAACACTCGCCCCCGTGAATCACACACCACAGGGAATCACTTCCAAGTACTGAACACATATCTGACCTGGCCTTGCGTTTGCGGATCCTGCGGTCCATCTCAGCTTCCTCGTAGTAGAACTCGTTGTGGGAGTTGTCTCTCCTCCTGGCAGCAGCTGCTATCATGGCCCGGGACTGACCCGTGGAGTTATTGGTGGTGTTTTCTGCAAGACAACAACACGTGCAGAGAGAGGAATTAGTGGATGGACTCTAACGGTGAAGTAGTTTCAGGTGAAATTAATCTCATCCAGATCTGAGTAAAAAACAAAAAACGTTGTAATCGACCTTCGGTGACAATTTTAAGTGGTTAAAGTTTCAGCCTCGACATGTGTCATTGTATGTGTCAAACAGCGGTCAACACATGAAGGTGACGACTGAGGAAAATGATGAGCGATGGATTAGAAAAGAGGCATCAGAGCCACCATGACGGTGTATTTACCATCCAGGGAGTAAACCTTGAAGCCGGTCATCTTCTTGGACAGGATGGATTTGGGCAGGTTGAGCAGGGCAGGGTTGTAGACGGGGAAGTCGCTGTAATAACGGTCCAACACCCAGACAGCCGCCCGCTGGATACTACAACACAGAGTCAGTCAGTAAGTGCTGGTCCAACCTCAGCTGCTGACTGGACAAAAACAGACTATACACTGCAATAATACTGAATGACAGTGTGATTTCTAAAATCAGTTATAATTTTATCTAAGCAGGGAGTGACTGCAAACAGGTTTATCTCCTGCTCAGATGTTTCTTTTATGTTCCTTTAAGCTTCCAAAGCAGAAAAAATAAGCTTAAATGGACTTTGTTGAATTTCTTCCAACATCTCAAATCAGTTGTCCAAGCTGTCAAACAAACACTTTACTTTACTTTACTGGAACAGTATGTAAGGCAGGTCTAACTGTCCTATAAATTAATGCTCATCTCTATACAGGAATACATAAAACCGTCTAAATATGAGGACGCACTTGCTATGAAACAGACATGCAGAGACACATGTGCAGTGTGCACACATAGTAGACACTGTATATCCTTCTCAGTTGTAAATAAGAGGAGTTTCATAGTCTAATAAAATCCCTGATGGAAAAAACTGTAACTTTAAAGCCCCTTTGAGTAGGATTTGAAATTTTGTGAGTTAACTCACAACACTTCCTTCATATAATGTCCTTGTTTTTGAAACAGGATGTTGGAACAGGATATTAAGACAGAGGGAAATCAATCAGAAGTGTAAACCAGTATAAGTCACAGACAAAAAGGGTCAGTTTGATTTGAAAGCACGGGTCGAAAGCTAGGATTGTTGAGAAATTAAATTTGTCATATCTCTGGCTGCGAGGCCACTAAAGGTCAAGAGGTTGTGTGTCTATTTAATGGGATTTCTAACCAATATTATGGTGTTTCTAAAGGTCAACAAGCTTAAATTCTTTATTGTCAATATAATGACGATACACAGAATAAAACCTGCTCATATTTTGTTTAAAATTCTTTTTTTTCCCAACTTGTATAACAATATAAGTATTAAGAACTTTGTAGTGAACTTGACATATTGTCGGTCTCACTAACCTGAGGTGGCCCACGTTGTAGAACTTGCTGGCTCCGTCCGTGCTCCGGACCACCTTAAGGCAGAAGGCCGGCTGCAGGTGCCGGACCTCCAGCAGCACCAGAGCCAGGTACTGGATGAAGAGCAGAGCGTCCACCAGCGAGGCAGCGTACTCCACAATCCCCCTGTAGTCCCTCTCCCTGGGCTCCAGCACCCGCACGCCATAAAACAACCAGTACGACGCCACGAACAGGAACACCAGCACCATCAGCAGGCAGCGGAAGACGAAGAAGCGCGGCAGGGTGGCGCGAGGAGGGCGGAGGAACAGCGCCCAGGAGGAGATGAGCAGGACCAGGAGCTTGAAGGCCAGGGACACGTAGAGGCCTTCGCAGGGCGTGCCGCAGGGCTCGAGGGCGTCACGCCAGAGGACCTGCGGGAGGATGAGGAAGGCTAAAGGCGTGACGAGGGCGAAGAAGCTCAGGCAGCCCCCCAGGGCGGGGCCAATGAAGCGCTTGCACTCCAGTGGAGTTGACTCCTCCAATTCTTTGGAGACGCGGGTCAGGTCCTCGTTTGAGATGCTGTGCTCTGAGGTGCCGGTGACGACCGTGGTCGTCTCTCCCCAGTTATCATCCTGTCAGACCAGGAGAGAGAAATGAGTTTTTACTGTCTGATACAGCGTTAGTAAATACAACGGCTCACTGGTTTTAATTTATAATGCAATAAATTCTAATGAACAAAGAAGCTTTGAAGCTTTTACCAGAATATGTTTGTTCTTTTCACTTGATAAAATCATTTATTAGATCTCACTAGTCCTGAAGGGCTAGTTTCTCAAATGTGAGGATTTGTGTTACATTTATTATATATTTAGTAACTGGGTTTTCAGACTGTTTTATCATAAGATCTCAGGCTCATGGAACATGTGTTTGGCATTCTTCATTATTGTCTGACATTTTCTAGACAAGCAATTACTTAGAAATATTGATAATCTCTTCTGCACCAAGGCAGAAAATCTGTGGTTGTTTAAATGAAAGGTTCGTTTAGGAGGAAAGGAAGAGGTGAGCAAACTTTTCATTCAAACGTTTCACCCCTTCATCTAAAAAGAAACTATATTAAATTATATTATTAGATAACATCCTCAGCTAGGGCTGCTGCTAACTAATTATCTTCATTATCGATCAATCTGACAATTATTCTTTTCCAATTAATTAATTGTTTTATCAGAAAATGCCAGAAATTTTATTTCAATCTATTTATATTATTTATAATTTCTCCATGTTTTGTTTTGTTTGATCAACAGTAAAACATCCAAAGATATTCAGTTCACTGTCATGTGTGACAAATAAAAGCATCAAATCCTCATATTTCAGAATCTGGAAAGGGCAAATACAAATTTCGCTAAACAAAAGCACTAAAATCCCTATTAGATTATCAAAACAGTTGCTGATTAATCTTCTGTTGGTCGACAAATGAATGAATCGACTAATCGTTGCAGCTAAAGTTAAAATGTTTTATAAAGTTATGAGAGGAATCAACTCCTAAACATCCTCAGCCCCTCAGTATCCATGTTGTTTGTGTCCATGTTGCATTCATGGCCCCGCACTGGAGCCAGAGAGGGCGACTGCTTGGTTAAAGCTTAAATACAAATGCCTCTAGACTATTTAAAGAAAGACGCCTCCTCCCTTCATCTAGGCACAAAAATGTCACCTAAGGCTCCTTAATGAAAACATGCCTCTTTACTTAAAATACTGCCTCTTCCATGTCGTAAGACTCAATTATACAAATGTCAACACCTGCTGCTCCCCAGTGACTGACGGGACACGCGAGGATTGGAGTGAAATGACTGACAGCTCCTGAGAAACACACTTGAGGTAAGTGTAAAAACACACTTCTACAGGAAGTGTCCTTCCCATCTTTAAGGGGATAGGACGGAAATTTATCTTTATCCACCGAGATACTGCAGCAAACAAAGTAGCTGTTAAAGTACCAAACAAAGAATTTAACCCCTTTGGAGCTCCAGTTGTCATCTCCACAAACACCGGAGATCTGAGCTGCTGGCCTTTATTTCATTGGTCACAGATGAACAAACTTGTGACAGACAGTGCGACTGACCCGATCATCTCCGCGGGTTGACTCTGCATCGAGCAGCGGCTCTCCGGGCGTCTGGATGGTGACCGATTTGTCTCCACGACTGCTGCTGTCTCGACTCTTAGAGCGATGACGATCCCTCCGATCCCTGGAAGACACACACACACACACACACACACACACACCCGCACGCACACACGCGCACACACACACACGCGCGCACACACACACACACACACACACAATTCTTTTTATGTTTTTTTTTATGTTTTTTTTTCCCTCATGGTCATTATAATTACGTTGATTTTATTCTGAAACATTGAATGGAAATATTCAAAAACTTTACTCTCTGGGAGGATTCATTAGAGCACAGACACCACGAACGTCTTCAAGTACCAGGTTAAGATCTTAGAAAGAAAGCTTGCAGAGTGTTCCTGTCAAGGGATATAGTCCTTTTTTTTTTGTGACACTGTTTCTCTGCACAGCACATGGTACCAGATGACTGAGACACCAGATCTGAATGTTTCCTGGTAACAACATTTACCCAGGGCGATGCTGTAAATCATCATTCTGATTACTGTTCAATTATGGAGTTTTTGTCAAGTGTGCTTTCATAACCAGAGATCCATTTGAAGTCCCATTCGAAAAACAAGGCACAAAAATCTGTGTTATCACCTTTGTGGGGAAGCAGCTGCCACCATGTAGCCTCCAGCTACAGCTGTACACAGCTGCACCACGTACTGATGTAACTGCATCACTTAGAAAATCAACCATTTCCCTGTTATAACCGATATCATTTTTAATTAGAAGTAATGTGTATTTAATTTGGGAACATGTGAATAACCACTCAAGAAAAAGGCAGAGTTCTTGTTGATAATCTAATTACACTGTTTAACAAATCTCGGGAAGTGTAATTTATGTCATAATTTGTTTTGATATTCAAACTTGTCAACAGAAAGAAGAAATGATGTCATCTTCTGGTTTGTTTGGGAACTTTTTAAGATACTCCAGGCTACCTGCTTGTGGCACATATTTGTATACTGGGTAAGTACAATAGATCCCACCAACTAAAACAACACATACACACGAACTTTCTGAACATAAACACAGTGAATGGCTGCTGCTAAAATACCAGCCAGAGAAAGATGAGGTTAAAATGATGTCATGTATGTGACCTCTGTGACCCACCTGTGCTTGCGGGAGCTCCGGGAGTGGGACGACTTGTATGAGTAACCCGAGTACTGCGACTCGTTGTCCATGTCTCGGGTCGGCGGTGAGCGGGCTTTACGAGCCCCGCCTCCTCCTCCACCCCCCGTGCCGCGCTGCTCGCCGACTCCTCCCAGCTGGCTCTTGCGCTCGGAGATGGACTTGGTGGAGAGAGCCAGGGGCAGCTTGAGCAGGTCAACCTTACTCCTGAGGGAATCTATCTTGGAGGCCGAAGAGGAGGGAGCAGGAGAAGGGAGTCGGGAGAGCGGGGGAGGCTACGGAGAGGAGGAGAAGAGGAGGAAGAGGGATGGGAGAGGATGGTGGGTAGGAGACTCGCAGCAGGGGAGAGCTGAGGCGGCCGTGATCTGAAAGAGATGGGAAAAGGAGAGAAAGTTGGTTAAAACCTTTTTCACATCAGTATCTGCTGTGGATCTCATTACTGCTGTCAATATTCTTATCTGTTTTAGATTATGGTGTTACACTGTGTATGCATGAATGACTCAAAACATCCTCATCAGTGTCTGGTTATACATGTGAAGTGAATGGACTTCACAAAAAATACAGAGGAGGGTTTATATGCATCCTTTCATCTGACAAACCATTCTCATTGAACTTCCTGATTCGCATTTCCAAACACTATCACAGCAGAGCATCTAGATGGATACACTTCAAGCTCCCCAGAGTCTATTCTGAACTTGGCAAAACTTCCTTTTCATATTATGCATCCTGTTCTGGGTATAATCTACAAGATAAACATCACTTTGCAGCACTTCCTTCATATCAGCCATTCACACAGTACATTTAACAAAACAAAGTAAAAATAAGGAATGTAATTGTTTACAGTGAGACCAACTTTTTAAAGAACACAACCCTGCTCTTACACATGAAAGTTACATTCAGAGGCAATAAAACACACTCTTGTTCTCTTCAATACACTCTTATTTGCCCTGGTTTGGAAAATATCTTATGGCTATAAACTATAATATTAGCAAACTTAAGATAGATATTGCTTTTTGTATCTGACTTTACTGAGTCAGTTCACTGACATTAAAACTCCTTTTTACTTATGTTTCTGTTACACTATGTTTTAAGCAAAGTTAAATTAAATAAAAAGATTTAAAAAATCTATTATTTTCCCTTTGAAAGGCTACTGCAGTTCCTTAATCTGCAAATAAGTTCAGGACACAACAACAGCTTTGAAAACCAAAGTATCGTCTTATCACCAATCATCAAAGCAGCTCATCCTCAAACAACTTCAGTGCAACATAACTTTGGCTGCAACTATTATGTATGCAACTATTTTTCTAAGAATTTATTGGTGAGTCAATAAAATCTAGAAAATGGTCGCCATTGTAAATACTCAAGAGAATATATTAAAATCCAATCATTAAAGATGAACATTGCAAACTTATCTTGAAGCTGTTTCTAGAATTATGAACCAATTATCAAACTTATAACTGATTCATTTCTGTTGATTTGTTTATGTCATTACAGGGTTACACTTTTAGATTGAACTTGTATCAATTATAAACACAGTTTACAGTGACATGCCAGTGTTGCCAATTTACTGGGCAGATGCTGGCATTTTACTAGATATTGTCAGGGCCATTTCAATCACTATTGATCTGCAAAGATCAATAGTATGGTTTATTTCTTAAGTGGTGTTTGTGTATATATCTTTAAGGTGGTCTTAAATTAGGGTTGTATCTAATGTTTATTTTCTTCATTGATTCATCTGTTGATTATTTTTCTCAATTATATTAACAGATTTGTCTGTGAAATGTAAAGAAAAAAGTCACTACACATCACATCTTCCCACAGCACAAGGTGATCCCTTCAAATTGCTTATTTCATCCAAACAAACAATCCAAATATATTCAATTTACGGAGACATAAAAAGGAGAAAAGCAGCAGATCCTTTCATGCTAACCCTAACCCTCGGAGCTATGACAAGCAAATGTTTGGCACTTTTCCTTGAACAACAATTAATCAGCCAATTGTTCAGCCCTGGTTCAAATGAAAACTTTGGATGTAGCATAATGATCTAAATCTTTCCAGCCTGTCAAGAATAAAACTGTGAGACTATCACTAATAAAAGTGAGAATTTGAGTGTGAAAATTGTCCAATTTCGAGAAAGCACAAAAAAGTAGTCCCTCAATGTCTATCAGGATTAGTATCAGGTTTCAGAAGGGTACATCAGTCAAGCATGCACATCAGTCAGTTTAACTGTACAAGTGTGATGTAAAATATGAGCCTATGTGCTTGTTGTGAGAATCAAACCTCTCACCCTGGCACACTGGGCGCTGTGATCTATCCACACTAAAAACACATTGACCCACTGAACCGAGGCTCGAGTTTCAGCCCTGTCTTCTTATAGCAAGTCTTCCAGGTCTCAGCCGAGGTTAATCATCACACGACTGTATCTCCTCTCACCGAGGAACGAGCTGGAGCCGCCGTTAGCTCGGAGTCGGAACACAATGACGGCCATATTGGATTACTGTGTTTTCACTAAACTTGTTTGCCCTCTCCCTCCCTCTCGCCGTCTCACATTCCCTCCCGCACTCCCCTCGTCCCCCGGGAAACGGGGGGCCTCTCCGCTGCCATGGCGATGAAAGAGGGTGTTCAGCTGGAGGGGGATTGGAGGTTGACAGTTGCCGTGGAAACGTGACCTCACGCCGCCCTCTACCACTCTGTTCTCCATGCTGCCGAAAAATCGCCAAAATAAAAGTGTTGGCATGACGGATGTTGGACTGTCATACGCTGGTTAATTGATAAAGGGAGGGTGTGTCTCGCGGGCTTTGATTGGGCCTCTGTGGGAAATGAAGGGGGACGTTAGCTGCCGTCACTGTCTTTACAGGGTCCTGCTTTAACTTAATGTGGCTTTTATGCTCCGTCACCACCATTGTCTATAAAATCCACTTCCCTTCAAGCCAAATACTGTATGACAGCGAGGCTGCCTGTGGGATTCCAGTGAGTTCCATATAAACCATTCCCCCTTTGTTTTAAAGTCTTCCAGTCATATTTTTCTTCTGAGGAGGAAGTGCCCTTCATCCACTAACAAAATGCACTAACTTCTACCAGACCAGAGAAGGTTTTGCAGCCCTGCAGCCATGTGTAAAATCTCAACAACATGCTTCTTCCAAACCACAAAACTCCAATGACTAACAGCCTCTACCTCTTCTTTTTTTTCCTTATTTCTGTGCTCCGTTTTCCTAAGGGCCTTGCACTGATGTTAAACTTGCCATGTAATGTAGTACACTTTCTACTTAAATAAAAAGAAAAACAGCGATACTGTAACTACAGAAGTCATTTTACTGTGGTTCTGCATCTACAGAAAGTACTTATCCGTGATGATGTAACTACACAACACTTTTTCTTTGAGACTGTAGCTACAGGAAGTGCTATTACTGCTTTACTGTAACTACGAAAGGTGGGCTACTTTTGCTGTGATACTGCAACTACAGGAAATGGTTTTACTGTGACAGTGTACTCTTGTACTGATGGAGTATTTTTACCCTGTAGTATTTACTTCAATAAAAGTTTTCCAAAGTCCCCCCTCCCAAAAAACAGCCTCTTCCTGGTGTATCATCATAAGCTGTTCTCTTGAAATGAGGACCATGCAGGAAACTGTCATTTTTATTCATGTTGACCACGTTAACTCTGCAACAGCAGAGTCTGCCATCTGAAAGTCACGCAACATGAGCAAATTTTGTATTTTAGATAATGAAGAATTGCATGAACTGACACTGAAAAAGAACATAAAAGAAATTCAAGGCTCCCACTCAGTCCTTCTCAAATGCTTTGAAGCATCTAAAGAACAGATTCACATGGAGGAGCAGATTTAAGTGGCGTGTCCCAGCAAAAAAAAGAAAAAGTGGACAATAAGATTCCCAGACAAACCGCAGATTTTTCTTGATTGGCAACAGACCAAATCTAAACAGTGTTTTTATCTAGTTTCCGTGGAAGTTTAGCTGCAACTTGCCCTCCCAGACAGAGAAATGTTGGCCAAAATAACAATCTGAATTCATCACTGGCCTCAATGTTCAGTCAAAAAAAATAACAATTAAGCAATTACACTAATGCTGTCCGTATTTCAAAGCAATTACACCACAAGATGACTCATAAAATGACTAACCTCAGCAACATATCTTCCCCTACACTCGACATCTATGAAACGCACACATTTAACGATGCAAACTAAGATGTGTGATTCTGTTTACATGTCATGATAAGTGCCATGATGACTCTTGCATATCTTGTCAGTCTTCTGTGTGACAATAAATGTCTTCACAGGCTTCACAGACACAAACATGTCAAACCTCTATCTCATTAGCAACCATGGTAAAAGTCATTCAGGGCTTTAGAAACAATTATAAGACCAAGAATAGAAACCTAAATCCCTGCTAGTGACCGCTAAAGGTGCGAGACAAACACGTTGGACTGAGCAAATATCGCAGGGATAACTTTAAAGTTTGTTCTGAGGGCGGCACTAAAAGGAAAAGTCCTTAAAATCAAAAGGGGTTTTATCAGCTTAGATTAGGAGAAATGTTGTGTGCAGAGTTAATATTTCAACCTCATGTGGGTGAAAAGGGTCATGAGGTTTTTGAAAAAAATGAGCAAAGGTCATCCTACAGAGAACCTAGTTGATTTTCCCGTGTCCAGCTAGAAACTTAAGCTCACTGGTGACACCACAGGTAACGTCAGGTAAAGCCAAAAGGATTCATCCTCTGGGGACCATCAATATGTGTTGTTCAGTATTTTCCAATATTCATTTGATGATGAAATAGTTGCATTTTCTTTGCTGGTTTACTCACTTGACCTAAACTTGCCTCAAATACTTCCTACATTTCCCACAATGACTTTTGGCGTTGCACTGAGATGAGACATTAAATTGATGCTTTTAATCAAAGGCGTGCCTCTATGCGTATAAACTGACCTAGGGATGGGAGCAGTATGAGGAACATTAGTGCCACAATAATTACCACAGCATCATCTTGATGCTTATATGTGATCCAAAGAGTAACAACTTCATTACCACCACACTGGGTTACATGTTTATATTGTTTCATAAATCTAAAACTTTTAAAAACAAAAGATTATTTTCAAGCATTTAAGATTCTTCATGCTGTGGAGGAAACTGAAAGAATTTGGTCACAATAATTACATGGTGAAACTATCTACATACTAGTTTCGGGTCTCTTATTCAGTCAAAACACAATCCAATCTTGTGGTTGCAGTGCATTATGGGCTTTTGAGGCCACTGTGGTTGAAGAGTGCTTCAGTGTAAACTAGAGGCTTCATAAAGAAGCTCCTCCTGTGTTCATTCTCAAGGACTGACATCAACTCTCAGCATTGATCTTTCAGATGGATGACGCCTATGTTTGTCCTCCTGTTATTCACATAATGAGATACATATGCTCCAAAAAAAATGAAACAGAATTAGAGAGGGTTGTCTTTTAAAGTAGAGCCTACATGAAGGTATGAGAAGGGACAAAAACTTGAATAGTCTGGAAGTCTGACCTGTAACAGAGCTGGATGATGATGACCGGAAGTTTTTATCATAATAAAGTAATAAAGCAACACATTTACCTCCATAAACATAAATGTAACTTACTTTGATTATCAGTGCACGGTATGATTGTTATGATTCCTGATGTGACAATTCTGGACTGGATTTCCAGCTGGTTAATAAATTGATTGATACAATTTTATGAGGAAATTGTTATTTGAGTAAATTCATTTATCTAA